>NC_053041.3:522015257-522318287 GCF_002575655.3 Aegilops tauschii subsp. strangulata
TCACTGAATCGAAAATGACCTGAGTGTGCTGCGATAACTCGGGTTGCCAATTTTGCTGTTTGTTAACAGAAGAAAATCCCGTCTTCTAACATTTTCCTAGAGTGTTTATAAAGCAACTGTTGAAAAAGCACAGTTCAACAACCACAAACCAGAGAATTTCTTGAACAGACGAGATAAGCAAATCTATAACAATATAAAAAAAACATGAGTTAGGATGAGGTTCTTTTGATCTAAGCTCTCCAAAAAATATATTTAAAATTTATAACTATCAATCCCATGGTTGTGGGCAAATATTATACCATCTCCTAATCATAGGATATGTATAGTTTGTTAATTCAACTTATTTATTCATGGTTACTTTCTGATTTTATTTTATGTACGTGGAAATTTATTTCTCATGCTTACAATTTTCCACGTGATATTTATGTAAAAGAAGCCAGTGTCATTACTATCGAGATGGACATGCTATTTCAAGCTTATAAACAAATTTTCAGTCTAACATTGAATTCTACACCGATATGCATGGCTTTAAAAAAGTATCTGTTTGGATAAAAATAATCTGGCGAGTATACAACTGCATCTCGACCATCGGAGTGCATAGATAAATAGGAAGGCTAACTTCTGTCCCACTGCTTTTTTTCGATGAAAATCTCATAGTAGCGCTTTTTCAAACTATATGGTTTCATCGGCATGGAAGGATGAACCCGCATCAGAAAATCCTGGTGCACCTTCTTCATCCTCATTCACCTCTTTGGCTCTCCCTTCACCACGGTTTCCTTATATTCTCTTGAGCTCATCTCCCACCTACATGCTAAGAGTCACCACCACGATGTGGGCTTCTAGGATCTCCTTCCTAGTAGTCGCCACCAGGATGTAGCGTCAGGATTCAAGTGCATGGATCCCTAACTCCAGCAAAGGAACATTCATATAAAAGTTTGAATCATCAATTTTGTCAAGGGATGTAATACAGTTTTGTATTGTTATTATTTTTGCTAGACACAACCTCAGCCTAAGGTTCACAAAGGGATAGAAATAGAAATATGTTCTCTCCAAAGGGCAATATATGGATCTCACAATTTCAATAGATGTTCCAACATCTTCTGCGCGCAAGAATTCTCCGCATCCTTTACCCTTGACATCTTATCACTTAAAGTTACCCAAATACCACCTTGGGCTTCTACCTGAACGGAGTAAACAAATGTCCTATCATGTGCCGGGCCATCTTCCTTCTCTAACCTGAAAAAAAAAACAATGAAGCAACTGTGTAGGGCTGATCTAGGCAAAATGTCAAGTTAGATAATGCAACAAGTGGTAAGCATTCAAAGGCGCTAAGCTTTCACTCGGCCCCTCCCACACACCTTGTCAAGGGTATTCGAGCCACTAGACCATCATGACAAAGGACCCACCACAACAAACCAAGGACTTGCGCTAGATAAAGATCAGGGCTTGCCACCCACGGCGACAGCTACGCAGGACCACCCGCTTCTACTCCCCTCACAGCCACGCCGACAAAGATAGCACCCAACACCACCGTTGCGACGCATGTCGAAGAGTCGACCGCATAGCCCACCATCCAAGGCCACCACCCGGGCGTTCAAACTCCACCGTACAGAACCACTGGTGTGACAGCAGCTGCAACTCATCCTAGCTCTTCGTGAACATGCAAGAAACCGCCGCGCCAGATGCACCGTATGAGCCACAGGACGAGGCCGCAGACCAACCCTCCCGGTTAGATTTAGCGGAGGGCGGCAACTCTATGCGTGGGCAAGCACCCTCCAGCCAAAGCACCGACGGACCAAGGTCGGAGGTCATGACTGCATCGTCCCCACGCGCCGACAATGGGAGAGAACAGCTCCACTGCAGAGGCCAACAAACGAGGCCATGGACTGCCCTTCTTGGACAGATCTAGCGATGCACATCACCTCCATGCCTCGGCGGGCATCTCCCATCCCAAGGCAACGACGGGCCGAGGCGGCGGCCAAGAACGTTTAGCCCGTGCGCGCAACAGCAGGGGAGTTGCACGCCACCATGCCCGAGTGGAACCCCATGGCTCTCGGAACCGCGTTGTTGATGACACCATGCGCGGAGGTACAGAGAGGAGGAGCAAGGGTAGAGGGAGGGAGGAGTGCCCCGCCGCCGTCGTGGGTCGGCCGATGGTCGGTGACCGCGATGCGGGAGGACACGAAGAGAGTGGTGGTGGCGATGGGAAAACCTAACCCGCAACCCACCCAGGAGGGCGATGCGAGGTCCTCACAAGGGGGTTTTTCGCATCATCGTTTACTAAAAAAGGGGGATAATGATACTACTATTGAGCAAGAACCATGAAGGATCAGGCCGCCAACAAATATGGAAGTTAGGATTTCCTTGATTTGTTCCATATATTGATCTCTACACGAACACGGTAAGGTAAAGACTAAAGATGAGGAAGGATGGTGATGGGTGGATGGAAAGAAAGATGTGTGAGTGGGTGGTTTCTGTGTATGGCGGGGAGCGGCATGAAGCAGGCTAGGCGCGCAAAAACAGATATGGGAGCGAGATAGGAGATGAATGTTACAGGAAGTGAGGAAGGGGAAATGTGGGCATGGGCTTCTAGGAAGGAACACGAAAGCGCTGGAGGGAGTGTGTCAATGCCCGAAGGACCATCGGCGGGCATGGGAGAGAATGGGATAAAGGAAAGATATATGCCCATCAAATTTTCTATTTTTCTGATTGGTTAAGATAGTAGATCACTGCAAGGTTGCTCAATGCATACATACAATAATCATGTCAAGTAGCTGCCGCTTTAGTCAAAATAACTTTGTGAAACACAAAGATGGGGGAAACTAAAAAAGTGCACAATTTTTACTTAAGGTGGTGCTTTAGACGGTTTTGGAGTTCTAGGTTGAAAAGACATACTCAAGCCATAGTTTAAGGTTGAAAAGTGTACACTTTTTTCATTTTAGAAATGCCTTAGCACTAACTAAGATGCTAAAATGTACAAAGAATGATGAATTGATTTTATGAGTTCCTGGGGGGGGGGGGGGGGGGGGGGGGTATAGTACAACCATGATTCAGACAAAATAAAGAAATCACTTTGGTTTGAGCATTAAATCAACATGAAAGCTTCCCCAACGGTATTAGCAGATAGTTTTTTAGTTTATGAAGCATGGCATTACTCTTTGCAATGTGAAGCTTGAATTCCCAGCAAATCAGGTCTGAAGAGAAACAAAACAAGTTTAATTTGGAGTACTTCTGTTTTCCACTTTTATACTTCTTTTAACATATGTTATTCAGAAATTCCTTTTTCTGGTAACAGAGAAGATATAACTAAACAAATTATGAATTAACTATGTAATCAATTTTTTTTTGGGTGGGGGGGGGGGGGGGGGGGTTCATGCTATAGTGTTTGGCAACCCAACCAAACTAGTGGTTTCCATACTGCGTCTGAGATGGTCTGGACAAGTATGTTCCAGACCTAGTGACCTACCGAGGTCAAAGTACTATTTACCTAGTAAGGTTCTGTAACAGAAATAGTAGTTCTGGACCAGACTTGTCCAGACAATCACTCAGATCAGGTATCTCTTTCCCACGTGTTCATGCTGTAGTGTTTGGCAATCAAACCAAACTAGTGGTTTCTATACTGCATCTGAGTGATTGTCTGGACAAGTCTGTTCCAGACCTACCGAGGTCAAAGTACTATTTACCTAGTAAGATTGTTTAACAGAAATGACCAAAAGTTACTACCCTAAGATAAATGGGAACAAGGGTGAAATTACAATAAAGAAACAAAATAAAATGTGCAGCAGTGAAACAGTTCTAAAGATGCCCAGAACAAAATATATGATCAACAAACAATTGTAGTGTAGGTGTGGGAAAGAGATGCCTCATCTGAGGAGCATTGCAGGAAAAGTTCAACTAATGAACAGGATATATAAAACTAAAAACTGACAGAGTAGTCAAGAATCTTACTTAAAGATGGGTTTTGGCCAATGCTTCCTGCTGCACTGCTCAATAAGCTTCTGCTTGCATTCCCTAAGCTCTCCAACCTCAACCCCCAATCCATGGCCAACTCCAGTTGTCAAGACTTGCTGATTGCCTCCACCAAGAAGCTTGCTTAATGCATCCCGTGTGGCATTGAGCTTAGCGATTACCATCTGCTCTGAGGACCCCATCCCAACAAGTGCCCCACCAACAAATACATTTACAACCGTTGTTCCACCCTTCTGCCAAGTCTTGAATTTTACATCTTTCCCATGTTTCTGGCACAGTTCATGCAACATAGACACAGGTTGCTCATCTATTGTTTCTGCCGTGACAATGGGCTCAAAGAGGAACCTTGTTACCTACATAATAAACAGTGATATCATTATCACCACCCATTATTCTAGTGAACTACTCTCTTCGTAAATAAATATGTCGTTTTAGCGAGCAGAGGTCCATTTTTTTTTAACTTTCACAAATATTATTGGTAAAGCTATTTTGGAGTGGTCATACCAAAATGAAATCATACGATTCTTCATAGAAAATTACATAGATTTTTATCAGCGTATTATGATTGGAATTATTAGTTAAGTTATTTTCTAGAAACCTCAGATCAACATATTAATGAATGGGAAATAACATGAAAGATGAATTACAAACCTTCCAGAGCTTCTCAAGATTAAAGTTGCAATCCACATAGACAGCAGCAGCAATGGCCTCAACCATATCAGCAAGCACCTTGGGAGCCTTAAATACACTGCCACCATAGGGCGTAGTGCCAAGGTCATCCTCTAACTCTTGTTTCACTGACTGGATAAACTGTCCTACCTGCATAAAGGTATACTCAGTAACATAACAATGGTAGCGAAAAACAGTTCATCTAATATCCACATCTCCAAGAGATAACATCAATCACTTAACAATTGAAATGTATTGTGCCTTATGAACCCGAATGGAGAGGCGGGAGTACTTACCAATTCCTGTTTCAGCATTGCTAAATACAGTAATAAACTTATTCTTGCATCACTAAATCAAAACTAAAATGTGGCGAGAGTTGCTATATATAGATGTTTAGCTCTATGTTTTACCCTCAAATTAAGCTCGTCGAAACGCTCGAGCGGACAGTAAAAAGTGGATGATTTATTTATATAACATCTATATATAAAAACAGAGTCCCCAAATATATGGCTTCTAACTCAGGGGAGGAGGATCCGAGGATGCTTAAGTGGCACATACCAACAGATCGAGGCGAGGGCAGTTGCGTCGGAGCAGCGGGTAGAGGTCGTGGCGCACGGCGACGCGCGCCAGCTTCTCGGTGGAGATGTTGGCAGCCCGGAGCGTGGAGAGCGCGCCGGGGCCGACGGTGGGGTTGGTGAGGTAGAGGAAGTTGGAGAAGGCGAGGCCAAGCGCCGCGTCCCCGACGAACTCGAGCCTCTGGTACGAGGCGGCGGCGAAGGACTGGTGGGTGAGCGCCTCCTCGAGCAGGGAGCGGTTGTTGAACTGGTACTGGAGAAGCCGCTCCACGCGGGCCGCCGCCTCCTCCCTGTCCGCCACGAAGCCCGGCGGCGGCAGCGTGACGGGGGCCGACGGCGCAGGCGGCGAGGCGCGGCGCTTGCGGGAGCCGGGCTTCATCATCTCTCCCTTGTGTGCCGGTGCGCGTGACGGCGTCTTGCTAGATCGGGAGGGGGAGATGAAATTTTGGAGAGGAGGCGCCAGCCGGAGTTTGGCGGCGTCCGCCGGAGTAGAGTGCCGGGCGGGCCTGTTGCTGCTGCTGGAGACCGGGGCGGGGGCGGGGCGGGTCACGCCAACGGGAGGAGCAGCGGAGGAGGAGGGACCCTACCCGCCCGCCATGTCGCCGGAAGGAGCTGCGCACAAGGGACCGGCGGCGGCCTGGAGGAAACCTAGCGAGGGTTTCGCGTCAGCGAGGGGGAGGAAAGGGGATCGAGGGTTGCGAGCGGGACTGGGCTGTTTTTTTTTTTTTTTGCGCGTGGGGGCTGCGGGCCTGCCAGTGGCATTTTTGTTGTAATATGCTCAAACAATAGTGCCATTTCCCCATACCCCTTCGGGTTTAAGTGAAAAGCTGCCGGAAGGACCCCTCCCCCATCATTTTTCTATTGTGAAGGGAGTGAGGGTGGAAATAAGTTAAGGAGGTGTTTGGTTTCAGGGACTTTTTTGTGTTGGGACTAGAAAAAGTTCCTAGTAAACCAAACAGGGTGGGACTTTTTTAGACTTTTTGTTAAAAGTCCTTAGAAGCACCTCCTTGAGAGTCTTTTTCAAAAAGTCCTAGGGACTAGAAAAAGTCCTAGGACTAGAGAACCAAACACCACCTAAGTTGACCTTTACCTTTACAAAACGAGTTCTTTTGCACTTTTGGCTTATTTTGACAATTAAGAACAGTAAAACTCAGCCTAAACCGAGCTCTTTCAGCAATTAGCGCTTTCCGCTGTCCGTTTTTCTGATCAAACTATTTTCGGTCGTCCGATCTAATCTGTACCCCACGTTTCACGCACGTCTCCACGCGCCTGGGCTACTCATGGGCCTACTGTTCTGTGGGCTGCTATTCCCGAAACTATTTTGGAGCCCTCTCGTTCTCCTACACAGTCTAGCATATGATCCTGAGCGAACGGTTGTGATACGCGCACCTCACCCCTCCCCTCCTGGCCTGCCTCTTCTCGCTCCCATTCGTTTCCCACGCAGATAACAATGGCGACGGCGGCGGCGGCGCCATCGGGGCGGGGAAGATGGCGGCGAGCTGAATAATGGCGAGTCCGACTTCTTCGTGTCCGTCTGGCGCTGGCTGCGGTGTTGGCGACAATCCGAGGGCGTTTGTGCGTTGCGGATCCGGGAGACCGGAGGCCCTTGCGGTGGGTCTCGCGTTCGAAAGCTTCGCCGGATGTGGTGATGGTGACCGGAGCGGAGTCGGAGTTGGGGCTACAGGCCCTGTTTTCGGATTATGGTTTGTGGTGGTTCATCTATCTTCGTGTCTTTGGTGTGTTGGAGCCATGATGAAGGTATGGAGCTGACTTTTCCGTGGGGATTGTCCCCGACCGATATGCCGGAATCTGACATCGGTTCCCGTTGGATGGGGAAGGACCTATTATGCGGCCTCAAAAGCCATAGATGGCGATGCGGGGAAATGGCTTCTTTCGGCTCGAGCAGACGACGAGCGGCCGGCCGGCAGGTGGTTAAGGCGAGCCTGGAGTTTAATGTTGTAAGGATCGTTGTGCTTAGGTTGCAGGGCTTGTGGTCTGTTTCCGTCTTTGTTTGTGTACGGAGTGCTTGTATTTGTTGTTGTCATGTACTGCGTATAAGAATATGAATACAAGCATCCTTTTCTAAACAAGAGACAATGGCAACCGGGGCGCATCAGCTTCCCATGCTTGTCGCAGCCTCCCCGCGTGGGACCCAATTGGGCATGCTGCTGCCTTCCAGTGGAGCGCCAGATTCGTGTGGAGCCGCAGCGAGCAGCATGGTCCTCCCGGAGTCATCCACAAGTGCGTGCAGCAGTAACGGTGGCAAATCCAATCCATATGTGCTTGTTTCAGGAGTGAGCACTAAGTCGGTGGCAAATCAAACCGATCTGCTTATTCTACTTCGCGAAGACTGCAAGGTGTGTACTGCCTTCTATACAGTCTGTAGGAACAATATAGATAAATTAATTTGAACTTTGGAAGGATTTTATGTGGTTTTGGTTCTAGCATCTTCCTGCAGGAGTTCTGAAACTGGAGACGTCTTGGGCGATGGAGGCCATGCATACAGTGGCGCTTAAGATCAGATTGTTTGCAGGTGAACTAGATGGTTGGCATCGGTTCGTAGTTGTACTGAGGTGTATATGACCTTTATTATCTTGAACCTAATAACCTATGATTATTATTTAATGCTAACTTTTGAACAAACAGCAGCAACATAGATTTAGTGATCTTCTTTAATCACAGAATATTGTATCACCTCTGTTTCAAAATATAAGATGTTTCGGTAGGCTAAACTAAGCATACCAAAACCTCTTATATTTTGGAACAGAGAGGAGTATTTGATCACTCAACTACATATCTCGAATGCAGTTTACCAGACCGAAGCTAGCAAATTATGGGCATGTACCTATTCGTTTTAAAACCCTTTCAATTATGCACAGACAACTAGCAAATTATGAGCAATCTATGTATTTATTTACCGAACCTTGCAACTATGAATGGACTAATCAATTGGAAGATAGTTTTGTTGGACCAACCATATGATTGCTCACTAAGCAGCATTTCAGCAAGTAGATAATAGTAATTCAGGTAAAGGTTCTTTTTGCTATGCAAAATATAAAATGGGCAAGTCACTTTCTCAAGTAGTTTGGGGATGTCCCTTGGGAAATAGTACTTGCTTACTCGATTTTGTGCGTAGTTCGAACATGGACCTTAGAAGGGTGATTTTGCTAGATTGGAGGTTAAATATATTTCTTTTTTGCAAACAAGTTATATATTCCTTGAACAAAAATCTACCTAAATTTATGTTGGATACCTTCATATATCTTCATATATTTGGCAAGATTGCTTTTTCATGCCAGATTCAGATTCAACCAAGTGACGATTCCAACTTGGTCACAGAATCAGAAAACGCCTTGCAGTCCTCTTCTACCACAAGCACATCACCTCTTCGGCTCTTCGTTGTTTCCCTGGTATAACAACACTGTTCAAACCATTTCCTTGGAGACAATACATTTTAATTTGTCTTACAATACCTACAATTTTCTTCATACAACAATTCCTTCACCTGCCATTGAACTCCACCAATGCTGGATCTACAACAAATAGACAAGGAACCAGAGGTTGACTCCCAATCTCTCTTTTTATGGAATTATGCTGCAAACTATGTACTATGTATCATGATTGGAATATACAGGAATCAAGGTGATAACGAGGAGATTTTACTTCATATGATGTTTTGGTGATATAAACCAGCAAGAAGATCTTCTTAGAGGTATATACAACTTTGTTTTCAGCTTCATTGAAGTCAGCTTTATTTAGACATGGAACACATTTGAAGGTAAACCTTTTCAAAATCCTCAATCGACCTGTTTTATATTGTACAGTTTGACATCTCTTGCACATGAATGACTATTCATTGATAGTGCCTGCAAAGATGTGGCTGTAGTTGTTTCTTTGTCTGCACGATCATTCTTAAATTTGTGACATATAGATTGGCTCTCACGCATACCATCATATATCTAAGAAAATAAATTCATATTACATTGAAGAAAGGGACGGGCGCGGCAACGCGCGCCATCAATGATCTAGTAAGCTACTAAAGCTAGAAAAGAACCTGCCTAAGAAACCGAAAGGAATCTGAGTAGAACACGGGTGCGGTAGCACTTGGAGGAGTGTCTCCAGCAGCAGAAAGAAAACGGAAAAGTAACTCGCGACCGTTCGCCAGGAGGCCAGTCCCGACGAACGCACTCTCTCCCGTCGGATTGGTATGCACGGATCTTGTCGCACCATCGGAGCCACATCAGTTTTTTTTAAACACATTCGCTATAAGATGAAAGACAGCGAACACATTACCATTGGAAACACTACAGCCCCGCAGTGGTTAGTGACTACCCCCCGAGACTTCGTATTGCACTCTAATCTCTCCTCTTTTTTTCATCAGATGGCAATTTAAAGAGGGCAGAAAAAGAGGCCCATCTTACGCACGCAAAGAAAAATGACATCCTTTTTAAATAAAACAACAACGTAGATATGAAATTGAAATTTCATATATATGCCATGGGAACTAAAATAGTGAAGTGCATTGTAGGTCCCTAAACTATTTTAGGGGTATCATGTAGATTCTCAAACTATGAAAATCGGCATCCAGGTTCTCGAAGTGCAGCGTGTCATTCAGAATCAAAATTTGTCAGACCATGCCTGACCGGCCAGCTGGCGCAGTTGACCCATGACACGTCGGACATGGGGCCCTGCAAGGTAAAGGTCGGTGATGAAAATATGCAAAAAAAAAACAAATAAATTCCAGGAATGATAAATGCACTTCACTCCAAATAGATTTAAATTCATGGTTTCAAAAAATGTTCGCGAATATGGAAAAAATGTTCACGGCTTTAAGAAATGTTCGCGAACGATAAATTTGAACAAAAAATTCACGAACATAATTCTAAAGTTGTGAATTTTCTTGAAACCATGAACATTTATATTAATTATTTTTTTGTAAATTCATAAACATATTTTAGAATTCATAAATATTTTCTTAACCTCAAACTTTTTAAAAAAAATCGTGAATATTTTAAAAATTCACAACTTTCTAAAAATCACTAATGTCTAAAAAAGATCATTTATGAAATTTGTGCAAAAACAAATACAAATACATCGTTCGTGACTTTTTTCATATTCGCGAACAATTTTGGGGGCTCACGAACATATTTACAAATTTATTGCTCACAGACAGTATTGGTGGTTTGTGAACATATTTTTTTTTCTTTTAAAATTTATCATTCGCAGATATGTTTATAAAGTTGTGAATATTTTTTTTCTATATTCATCGGATGCGAACTTATTTTCAAATTCATCGCTCGTGAACATTTTTTTTAGTCACGAACATTTTTTCCATATTCGCTAACAATATTCATGGTCCGTGAACATATTTTAAAATTTATCTTTCATGAATACTCTTTAAAGTTGCGAACATTTATTCCATATTCGCGAACATTTTTTCTGTTGTTCGCGAACATATTCCAAATTTATCGTTCGTGAAGATATCTTATTTTCTTTTAAATTTATCGTTCGTAATCACTTTTTTAACGTCACTCAAATTCATCGTTCGTGATCATTTTTCTGAAGTCGCGAACTTTTTGCAGTACTTGCCAACATTTTTATTATTTAATGAACATTTTTCCATATTCGAGAACATTTTTTGAAATAATGATTTTAGTTTATTTGCGCATTTTTGTCACCAGCCGTTACCTTGAGGGCCCCCCTGTCTGACGTGTTACGGGTCAACGACGCCAGCTGGCCGGTTAGGCAGGGTCGGACAATTTTTAGACTTGAATGACACACTTACTGCACTTCGAGAATTTGGATGACGATTTTCATATTTGAGGACTTACATGACACCCATGAAATAATTCAGGGACCTACAATGTACTTCACTCGAACTAAAACAATCATCTAATTTGACCATGGCCCCTACCACATCCAGGGCCATGTCTAACTCCTCTTAACCAGGTTGCTCACATATCCTTAAAGACAAGGGGCGGCGGGGGAAGGGGTGAATCCCATCGCCGTACTCTTTGTACATGTGACCAAGGTTTCAACACAACGAGCATCATTTTGGGAGTCGTTCATATTTTACGCGAAAGATCTAGCGCTTATTATTTGGGATAAGTGAAACAACATTCTTCGTATGTTTATTAACATTGATCTTAACTTCAGCTTTGGAAAAAATCCCTCAAAATCCTGCGACTTGGGCTCAACATAGATAAATTTGCTAACCTTCCCTGCTAGTGATTTCAGTAACAACACATACTCATCTGGTAGGTCATGGATTTAGGTCCATATCTTTAGAGAATCGAGCTTGATCGGCAAGAGTTATGTAAACCCTTCGTATGGCGCCAACACCACGAAAATTCCAAGGCCCTTCTTCCATAACCCGTTTCGAATCGTCAAGGCAATAGGACTCAAGGTGTAAAGGTTGTCGTTCAGGGGGCGAAAGGTCACCTCCTTGGCAAAATTCGACGCCACTCTCATGTTCTTCTAAAAACAGTATTGGTTGTTGGGCTTGTCCATATGGACTCAGGCAATGGCGGCTATCCATCATGTCAAATTAGCCGTCAGTGCTTCATCCTGTTCCACAAAAACATCATGGAGGTCGTCCTCTCTAAGCCCAAGTTACTTCATCAAAGCATCCACCTCGCTCATGTTAGTACCCAAGTCAGGAGCTTCGCTGTCGATGACGGAAACCTAGCCCGATGAGAAGAAATTGTCGGGCGTCGAACCCTAGGTCCTCTGAATCTACCGCGGGTCCGGCCAAGACCGGACAGTGATCTATAGGATCGCCTCATGATCAGTGTGAGTCGGTCCTTATGGGAGATTTAGAGGCATGGGAGGCAAAATCTCAACGATGGCATCAGCGCCGCTGAGAGGAAAAGCCAACCCTAGCGTGAGGGGGAAAAGAGGTCTTGATGATGTCCAATAGGTTTTTTTAGACAATGCTGGTGTCCAATAGGTGATCCGCATCGGAATTGCCCTAAGGCTTGGTTTACTGCGTGTGATGTTATTTCATGTAAACGAAATTTTAATGGTGTGGCCCATGAGTTGGCCCAAATAAGTGTGTGTGTGTGTGCACACGCGCAGGGTCCCGCTGTTATTGAGAGTATAATGTTCTAACATATATTGATAGGCAGATTCAAAAAAAAATTTGTTGATAGCCTTATAATAGCCGATTTGCCAACTATTATGCCATAATAAAGCTTGTGATTTTCCTTAAAAGAAATTGCCATTTCTTAATGTCCGGATGACCAAAAGGTCGAGTTATATTAAAATGACAGCAAATAAAGTAACATAGGAATAGCAGAGGCTGAAAAATGAAGGCTCTCAGCGAGTCGTTCTGACAACGGTGTAGTGACCGTTCGATGGCCCAATGACCTTGATGTATAAGTTTTATTATATTTGAAATATCTTCTACGCCAAAATTTTATAATAGAATGTTGGTATAAAAAAGGTGAAGGCTCAGAAAAAAAAAATCCCCGCAAAAAAAGGAAAAAAAAAGACTGACGTCAATCCGTACTTTTAGCCCCCCTCATGCTGAGTTAACAGCAACTTTAGGTGACAGGCCTGTGGCTTGGCCCAGCCAGAAATACGTGATGACTGCTTTTTGCCTCGGCAGACCCTGTACCAGCAAGCTGGTGTATATGCTTGCGTCGTCGGCAATACGTGGGTCACTACCAGGCTATTTAGACCGCGACGTAGGCTTCGTAGCGAGCGGTGTGGTATACACGCCCAACCTCGTTCACGGCCCAGCGAGCCACCTCGATCGTCTTCCGTCCAGCTAAGCTGTGCCTTTCCCTGGGAAAAAAAGTTACGTACTCCCTCCGTCCGGAAAAAGTTGTCCACAGCTTAGTTCATGTCAAATTTTACAAAATAATCCTTCCGCTTTTAAATCTAGTGCTAATCCCCCCTCGCCTCTACTTCTTCCTCCTTCGACCAAGCAGCCGTCGTAGCCACCCCCGGCAGGCACCGTAGAAAGAGCGGGCGACCACCTACGCCGACGCCCACCTGAGCCGTCGCCCACCTGCGGTTGCTCCGCCACTGCGAACATGGGCCGCCCGCACGGAGGCGAGCTGCCCCGCCGCCCAGGTGAGGCTGCTCCTCCAAGGCGACCACCTCGACGGGCGCCTCCTCCTCGTGGCCCTGCTCGCGTCCCTGGTCCGGCTCGTGGCCCTGCTCGCCGGTTCCTCACCCGCGCGGCAACCCCAGCCGCCGCTGCCGACCCGGTCGCCGCTCCCCTCTTGAAGAATTCAGCAGGCAGCCATGCAGGGCAAGGCGGATCTTCTCCGGCGGCGAGACGACCACGCAGACATGCTGATGCCACTGCCGCTGCCGCGTGCCCTCCACTGCTGATTGCCTCTGCCCTCAACCACCTCGACTGTTGATTGCCTCTGCTGCTGCTGTTGGCTGCAGGTACAGTGCCAATTGCAGTATCAATTTCAGTTTGTCAATGAAGTACTCCATCAGCGTCAATTGCAGTGTTAATTGGAGTATTAAAATTGTCAATTGCAGTGCTGATCTACTGCTGATGTTATCTGAAATTTACAGTGTTCTGTGTCTGTCAATCATACTCCATTCTTGTGTCTGAAATTTACAGATTTGAAACAAACAGTATCAAACTTCAAGAAACCTAGACAATATTCATGCCCATAATCATGGAAACCTCTATTCTGCTTTGCCAAATCATGGACAAGATTCAGTTAGCTATGTGTGTGATGACTTGTTGCTGCTAGCTTGAGAAAATTCAGTTAGCTTCAGAAACTAAATCATGTTGATGTTACTGTTAGCTTGTGAGCAGTGAGAACATAACAAATAACCATGTTGCTGTTACTGTTGCTACCTGAATTCCATGCTTGCATAATTACAGATATCTCAAAACTGATGCAGGTTAAGTGTTAACACAACACTGGCATACACAACATAATTCTGAACATTTATTAATTCTACACAGGAGAAGAAAAGACATGGCACACTAGAGAAAAAAGAAGAAGAAAAGTTGCTATACCCCTTTACTGAACATTACGTAGATCCATCCATTTTCTTTTGGCCACAACAAAAAAATTCAAATAAAAGAGCAATTTGGCCATAACAAGATCTCCTTTCATCTTTTGTACTCTTGGTCAGATTTAGGAACAGTTTCAGTTAACAAACATGTCGATCCATTTAATTCAAATATCATCAGATACAGTAGAGTACAATGGATCAATTTCCCAAGAGAAAAAATGTTCCAAGCAATCTGTATCATCTGAAACCATTGTACTGTACCATCCCAAAACTGACGGAGAGTGGATTCTTCTGCTTAATTAAGTTGATCCATTGTACTGTATCATCTGAAAAAAATGTTCCTAGCAATCTCTAGTAGTCATGGATTCTTCTTTCCGGCACTGGTGGAAGTTGTGTGTTCGACATGTTGTCGGCAAGAGTGGGCTTAGTCATGTGTGCTTGATTGTGTGGGAGTGGACTTGGCCCTTGTTGTATCGGTTTTCGCCCGGTTTTCCACTAATTAACTGGGCCATTCTCTTCTGCTTAATTAATAGATGAGGCAAAGCTTTTGCCTCTGTTTCGAAAAAAAAGATGGGGAGATGACATTTGATGGAAAGCTTGGCATTTGGCTGTTCGTGGTACAGACCGAGGCACAAAGAACCAGCCACAACAGAGTTAGAGGAAAAGGAAAAGGAAAAGTTGGAATTATTTGAATTAAGTTGGATTTAGTTGAATTAAGTTGGAATTATTTGAATTAGCTAGATTCTTCTTCTTCTTATTCTTCTTCTTCTTCTTCTTCTTCTTCTTTTCTTCTTCTTCTTTCAGAATTAGCTAGATTATTTGAATTATTTGAATATAGTAGAATTATTTCAAATTATTTGGATTATCTGGATTTATTTGAATATTATGATAAGATGTAAAGACAAAACTCCAGTTGAGAGAAATAATATCTTCAATAAATACTCCCTCTCTGTGAAGTTCACATGTACAGGGTCATTACAAGGATGGAGAAGAAGAATAATCTAAAGCATTAATGGCTAACTAATTTGGAGTACTGTCTTGGTTAGATTCTTCTTCTTCTTCTTCTTCTTCTTCTTCTTCTTAGAATGATGATTGTACCAAAAAGAATAAATCAAATTCAGTTAGATGATCATTGAAACTGAGAATGATGATGATCATTGAAAAAGTCAGTGAGAGAATTCAATCTGATGCAGTACTCCACTTTACAAATTGAGCTTGAGTAGTTAATTACAAAAGCAAATCCCCATGGAACTGAGTCTTTATTATCACAAAACGAGTAATTTCCATCAAATTTGCTTCAGGAGTATTTGGACACAGCAACTTACACTTTTAAGTTTCTCTTCTTCAGAATATTGTCTAACTTAGATGGGCTGTAGTCATGTCCAAATTTACATCAAAGTACATATTCAGAGTTAAACTGAATTTACTAAATTCTGATCTTTTAGTTGTCATGAACCAAGAGACTGTACTGTAACAACTAAAACGTTATAAAGCCAATGATTGAACTTGTGGAAGAATTTCAACCACACAAGACTGTGATTCTCACCAATATCGAGGACTAGCCACTGCAATTATATCTTCAATTAAAATAATATCAGTTTTCAGTTTTTAGTTTACCAAATTCAGTTAAAATGACAGCAATTTTCAGTTTTGGACACATTCTGTTTCTGTAAAATGGGAGAAACAAATTTGATCCTGCAGCAAAAAGAACTGAACTGAACATACTGAACTTGCACTAACTTTTGACAGCAGAGTTAAAATTATCATACTCTATATACATGCACAAATTTGATCTCTGTGACCACAACAACAACATATTCAGTCTATCTAGACTGAACCTTCTGCATCATGTGTTTGGCGAGCATGCAGTACAACCTTCCAGAGCATGCCACCCTGCTGCCCTTCTTCTGATGGATCTTCACTGCAGTTCAGGACATGCTTGGCGAGCATGCAGGGGAGCTTGCAGGGGAGGTGAGGCGTACTGCGCCAGCCACGACGCCTCCGAGGTCAGCCTCTTCTTGGTCCCGTCGGTGGCCTCGTCCTTGTACGCGTAGGGCTCCTCCTGCGTCTCCTGGCTCTGCAGCGACGCTGGCGTCTTGCCTCGTCGGAGGAGCACCGCCAGTAGGAGGAGGAGCACGTCAGAGGCCAGCGACACCGCCGTGTATCCGGAGGCACGGAGGGGGGCGTCGGAGGCCAGCGATCTGACGGCGGTCGCTAGCAGCAGCGCGCTCAGGTCCGCCCGGCCTCGGCGCACAGCATGTCGGAGCCGGCAAATCGAGAGCTTTGCAGAGAAGGGGATCCATTTCCTCTTGATCTCCCCTCCCCTCCCCCCTCGTCGGGATCAGGCAACGCGGACGAAGAAAGGCGGCGATATGAAGGGGAGAAGGCGGCCGGCGCGTGGCGAGGCGACGGAGCAGGCGGCCGGGGGTGAGGATGTCGCCGTCGCCGTCGCAAGATTGAGGAGGGGAGGATGGGGGGACGCGGTGCGGGCTGTGTCGTTTGTCGGATTAATGCGAGGGGGGTTTTCACAAATTGTCATCGCGGACAACTTTTATCGGACGGAGGGAGTACTACTGTATTATACACATGCAAATCGTCACGCATGCTCCATCTCGCCGACGACTGAGCACCATGCCGACCTCATACATCTCTGATTAGTTTCAAAGCTACGTACTATTGTATTATGCACACGTGCAAATTTTTATACTAGCCTGTTGTAACAAGATGTAGTAATAATCAATCGTCTAAAAATAGTTTCATGATGCAATTAACAATCTCGTTTCCAAGGACTGACGCATCTGGTTGGCTACAAAACTGAGCTAGCCAAGTCTGCATTTGCCATTGCATCCATTAAGTAATCTCGTTTCCAAGGACTGCTCGATCAACGCTCGTCGGTTCTCCTCACCTGCTCCGGCCCCAACGATCACGACAGCACGTGCTTAGCTAAGCTTCAACCTCAGCAAAATCATCACACAAACCATTGGCATTATATTACGCAACACGTACACGCATGTCCAATCCAGTCCAGGTCACTATGGCTTTCCATCGATACAATATCACGAGGAGCTCCAGCCTCCAGGTCTGGCCATGACAGCGGCGGTGGTGGAGAGGTGGGCGGGGCTTGGATCAGCGGTGGCGACCGTCATCTTCATCTGGTCCGTGGTGCAGAACTATGTGCCCCCCCACCTTCCGCCTCTACCTCACAACCTGGGTCGCCAAGCTCGCCGCCTGCTTCAAGCCTTCAACCCCTACCTCCAGATCACCATCTCGAAGTACGGCGCCGAGCGCTTCTAGCGCAGTGACTTCTTCCTCGTCGTTGAGGCCAACCTCAGCGACGCCTGCGCCCGCCGCGCGCGCAAGCTCAAGGCCGAGCTCGGCAAGGACAGCAAGAACCTCCGGGTCTCCGTGGACGACCACGAGGAGGTCACTGACGACTTCTGCGGGACCACCATCTGGTGGTACGTCTCCAAGAGGCAATCCAAGGCCAACGTCATCCATTTATACCCCGGCCAGGACGAGAGGCGCTTCTACCGGGTTGTCTTCCATCGACGGCACCGCGACCTTGTCGTTGACTCCTACCTTCCTTTCATACTCGGCGAGGGCCGCGCTGTCACTGTGAAGAACCGCCAACACCGCCTCTTCACCAACAATGCTAGCGGCAGCTGGAACCCCTACCAGGGCAAAAGCGTCTGGAGCTATGTTGTTAATGTATAACTTTGTATAGCTAATCTCGCGTATTCCGTTTGCATACGGTTGTACATATATGCGTATAGGCTTTATTTCTTGGTCTCCAAGATTTGTAACTCTGCTATAAATATATGGCCGATCGCCCCTTGAGAGGCGTCTTCCCTCAAACTGTTTCACGTTTATATGGTATCAGCCCTAGGTCCTAAAACCTAGCTTCCGCCGCCACCAAACCCTAAGCCGCCGCAGCCATCCTCCCTCCGCGCCGCCGCAGCTCCTTCCCCCTCCCCAGGCCGCCGCCATGTCGACCTCCTCCTCCACCTCCTCTGCACTCGGGGCCTCAACCTCATCCACGCTCGGGACGCAGACCGCCGGGGCCATGATCCCATCCATCGCGTCGCCGGCGTCCTAGGCCGTCCATGTCGCAAGCGTCAAGATGCATGTCCCCGTCGTCCTCGATCTCCAGAAGTCCAACTACGCCAAGTGGCGTATGCTCATCACCGTCCTCCTCGGGAAGTACGACCTCACCGGCCACATCTCCGTCGTCACGCCGCCGGATGCTCGCACGGCCGACTGGCAGTGTCAGGACTTCGTCGTGCGCTCGTGGATCTACGGCTCCATCAGCGAGGACATCCTTGACACAATCATGGCCCAAGATCAGACCGCGCACGAGGCCTACGCGCTGATCCGGAACCTCTTCCTCGACAATCAGCTCACCCGCGCCGTCTACCTCGAGGCGGAGTTCCGGGCCCTCGTCCAAGGCGACCTCACCATCACCGCCTACTGCCATCGCCTGAAGGCCCTTTCCGACGCGCTCGCGGACGTGGGGCAGCCCGTGACCGACCAAACCCTGGTCCTCACCTGTCTCCGGGGGCTCAACCCCCGCTTCTCCGACATCACTACCCTCGTCACGATGCAGGTTTCGGCTCCTACCTTCCTGCAGACGCGCTCCATCCTTCTACTACGCGAGAACCAGCTCGCCAACGCCGCCCCAGGAGGCCCCGTGCCGTCCCAAGTCGCCCTCTACGGCAACACCACCGGCTCCTCCACCGGTGGCAATGGCGGCCACGGCGGCCGCTGGTCGAAGAAGAACGGTGGCGAGGGCGCCGCCAACTCCAACCCTGCCTACCCCGCCGCCGTGCCCGGAACGTGGATCTGCTTCAACCCCTACACCGGGCAGACACAGCAGATGCAGCCCAACTGGCGCCCCTACGGCGCTCCGGCCGCTCCCGCCGGGGGCGCCGGCCTCCTCGGGCCGGCCCCGCGGTCCACCGCCCCGACACCGCCGTCTCGCCAGTCCACCTGGGTGCCCCCAGGCCAGGTCGCCTACATGACCCAGCTGGCGCCCCTGCATGGCCAGGCTTGGGGCACCAACCCGCCTCCACCCGCGGCACCCTACTACCCCGCCGGCTCTGTCCCGACTCCTGCATGGGACTGCTCCGCCCTCGTCGCCGCCCTCAACGCCATCGCCGGCCCTCTGCCGCCGGCTCCTCCACGCATGGCGCATGGGTGATGGATTCCGGCGCCACCTCACACATGGTCTCCGACCCTGGTATACTCTCCACTTCCTCCCATCCTCCTCCCTCTCTTCGAGTCACTGTCGGCAATGGTGTTCCCCTCCCGATCACCGCCATCGGCCACGTCACTCTCCACACACCTAGTCACACCTTTTACCTCAACAATGTTCTTGTTGTTCCAGATATTATCAAAAATCTCCTTTCTACTCGTCAATTTACCATTGATAATTCTGTTTCTGTCGAATATGACCCGTGTGGCTTTTCTATTAAGGATCTGCACACTCAGAGCGAGATCATTCGCTGCAGTAGCCCCGGACCGCTCTACGAGTTCAACGCCAACACCAACCCCACCGTCTCTCCGTTTGGACTCGTCGCCACCACCACCGCATCGGAGCTATGGCATCGTCGCTTAGGACATCCCGGTTGTGACTCTATGTCACATTTATCTTCAGCATTTGCTATTCCATGTAATAAAAGTACTCAAGTGTGTCATGCATGTCAACTTGGCAAGCACGTGTGTTTACCTTTTTCTAGATCATCAACAGTTTGTGCTGCTCCGTTCCAATTACTTCATTGCGATTTATGGACATTCTGTTGCTAGTAATTCTGGTTTCAAATATTACCTTGTCATTGTTGATGATTTTTCTCATTTTATGTGGACGTTTCCCCTTCACCGGAAATCCGACACATGTGATATTCTCGTCAACTTTGTCGCCTACGCACGCACACAATTCAACCTCCCTGTCATGTCCTTCCAGACCGACAATGGTACCGAGTTTGTTAACTCTACCTTCATCGAGTTTCTTGCACGCAACGGCATACATCTCCGCATGTCCTGCCCGTACACCTCCCCTCAAAACGGCAAGGCCGAACGTGCACTCCGCACGCTCAACGACATTACTCGCACCTTGCTGTTCCAAGCTTATATGCCTCCTGCGTACTGGGCCGAGGCCCTTGCCGTCGCAACCTTCCTGCTTAACTGCCGTCCAAGCCAAGACTTGGACTTCCGGATCCCGTATACCCTCCTCTACCAAAAACCGCCCTCCTTCTCCGACCTCCGTGTCTTCGGGTGCCTATGCTACCCTAACCAGTCCGCCATGGCACCTCACAAACTCGCCCCTCGCTCCACCGCATGCGTCTTTCTTGGGTATCCTGCATCGCATCGCGGCTATCGGTGCCTCGACTTAACGTCACGCTGCATCATCATCTCACGCCATGTCGTTTTTGATGAACACACCTTTCCATTCGCCACCACTCGCACCACTCAGTCTCCGGACGATCTCGATTTTCTCCTAGACTTGGTCGCCACGCAGCTGGCTCCCGCGTTCGTCGCGCCTCCTGCAGGCCAGCCCAACATGGCACCGGCCTCCTCGGCCCAGCCCTCCATGCATGGCTCGGGGCCTTCCACCCCGACGTCGATCGCCACAACGCCCGCCTCACCCGCGCCGCCCTCGTCTGCGTCTCCCACCTAGTCCCCTTCTCCACCACCACCACCACCCCCTCCCCCTCCTCGTCGCTCTCGCGACAACACCGCTTCCTCCACCAACACTCACACCATGCTCACTCGCGCCAAGCGTGGTATTTTTCAGCCCATTGATAAACTTAATCTCTCGGCTGAACACTCCTCTATCTCTCCTATTCCCAAAACATATCGCTCTGCTCTCCAGGATCCTCTTTGGCGTACTGCCATGATCGAGGAGTACGATGCTATCCTTCAGAACCGCACTTGGACTCTTGTTCCTCGACTGGTTGGTGCTAACATTGTTTCAGGGAAGTGGATCTTCAAGCACAAGTTTGGTGCTGGCGGTGCTCTCGCTCAGTACAAAGCACGATGGGTGGTCCGTGGATTCTCGCAGCAGCCTGGCATTGACTACGACGAGACCTTCAGTCCCGTCGTCAAGCCGGCCACGATCCGCGTTGTGCTCAGCATCGCCGTCTCACATGCTTGGCCGGTTCATCAGCTGGACGTCAAGAACGCCTTTCTCCATGGCGATCTCGACGAGGTGGTTCACTGTGAGCAGCCGCCCGGCTTCATCGACCCTACACGTCCTCACCATGTTTGCCTGCTCCACAAGTCCCTCTATGGACTCAAGCAGGCGCCCCGCGCGTGGTACCAGCGGTTCGCTCATCACGCTCATCGACTGGGCTTTGTGGCTTCCCAGAGCGATGTGTCTCTGTTCGTGCTTTGGCGCGACTCTGAGATGTCCTACCTGCTTCTCTACGTGGACGACATCATCCTCACCGCGTCCAGCGCTGAGCTTCTCCAGCACATCACCAACCAGCTTCACCGGGAGTTCTCCATGACCGATCTCGGGGACTTGACTTACTTCCTCGGGATCTCGGTCTGCTTCCGGGATGCTTCTCTCGCAGCGCCAGTATGCCATCGACCTTCTTCAGCGCGCTGGCATGATGGATTGCAACCCGTGTGTCACGCCCATTGACACCCGTTGCAAGCTCTCCGCCGACGAGGGTCCCCTCGTCACCGATGCCATGGAGTACCGGAGTTTTGCCGGGGCCCTTCAGTACCTGACGCTCACTCGCCCCGACATTGCACATGCTGTCCAGCAAGCGTGCCTCTACATGCACGCTCCCCGGGAACCTCATCTCAACCTCATCAAGCGGATTCTTCGCTATGTTCATGGCACCCTCGACCTCGGTCTACAGCTCCACTCCACACCGGCCGCCTCGCTCACTGCCTACTCTGACGCGGATTGGGCCGGCTGCCCCGACGCTCTACCTCTGGCTACTGTGTCTATCTCGGTGACAACCTGGTGTCTTGGTCCTCCAAACGCCAGGCCACGGTGTCTCGCTCCAGTGCCGAGGCCGAGTATAGAGCCGTGGCACATGTCGTGGCTGAGTGCTGCTGGCTTCGCCAACTTCTCCTTGAGCTTCATCGTCCTCTTCCGTCCGCCACCGTTGTCTTCTGTGATAACGTCAGTGCTGTTTACATGGCATGTAATCCGGTCCAGCATCGCCGCACGAAGCACATCGAGATTGACATCCACTTCGTCCACGAGAAGGTGTCTCTCGGTCAGATTCGGGTTCTTCATGTGCCATCCTCACAGCAGTTTGCCGATATCATGACGAAGGGCTTACCGACTCAGCTCTTCTTGGACTTTCGGTACAGTTTATGCGTTCGACCGACGCACAAACTGCGGGGGGATGTTAACGTATAACTTTGTATAGCTAATCTCGCGTATTCCGTTTGCATACGGTTGTACATATACGCGTATAGGGTTTATTTCTTGGTCTCCAAGACTTGTAACTCTGCTATAAATATATGAGCCGATCGCCCCTTGAGAGGCGTCTTCCCTCAAACCGTTTCACGTTTATACATGTCCCCTTCGAGAACCCCGCCACCTTTGACACGCTCGCCATGCACCCCGATGAGAAGGAAGCCGTCATCGACGACCTCATGGCCTTCCAGGAGAGCCAGGAATACTATGCCAAGGTCGGCAAGGCATGGAAGCGTGGGTACCTCCTTTATGGACCGCCCGGCACCGGCAAGTCTACCATGATCGCCGCCATGGCCAACTTCCTCGACTAAGACGTCTACGACCTCGAGCTCACGGCGGTCAAGAACAACACCGAGTTGCGAAAGCTCTTCATCGAGACAAGGGCAAGTCCCATCATCGTCATAGAGGACATCGACTGCTCTGTCGACCTCACGGGAAAACGCCGCAAGGACAAGAAGGCCTCAAGCAACAAGGAGTCCGACAACGATGACAAGCCCAAGCTACCGATAGAACCGAAGAAGGACGTGCTGCAAAGCTAACGCTCTCGAGCCTGCTTAACTTCATCGACGGGCTGTGGTCTGCTTGCGGAGGTGAGAGGATCATCATCTTCACAATCAACCACAAGGAGAAGCTAGACCCAATGTTGATCCAGCGGGGCAGGATGGACAAGCACATCGAAATGTCCTACTGCCGCTTCGAGGGCTTCAAAATGCTCGCAAAGAACTACCTAGATGTCATTGAGGACGAGCTGTTTGGGGAAGTTCAATGCCTGCTCGAGGAGAGTGACATGTCGCCCGTTGATGTTGCAGAGAACCTTATGCCCATGTCGAAGAAGAAAAGGAGGGACCCCAGCGTGTGCTTGATAGGCCTCATCGAGGCGCTCAAGCAGGCCAAGAAGGAAGCAGCGACTATCAAGGTGAAGGAGGCATAGGAGGCTCAAGTGAAGAAAGCCAAGGAGAAAGAGGAGACAGAGGCGAAGAAAGCCAAGGAGGAAGACAAAGAGAAGGACAAAGCACCCGAGACAGCCAATGGGGATATTAAGCAAAGTGACAAGTGAAGTGACATCACGCCAGGAAGCCAAGGAAAAAGAGTGAGCTTGTTCACTAGTGCTCCCTTACAAAACAAAAATGCAGTGTTTGGTGAGAGAAAAATAATGCACCTCTCAACTGAAACAATATTTCTTTCTTCTCTCACTTGTAATGCTGCTGCATATAAAGATGCAACAATACAAAATGTTACTGTAACAAGAAGCACACGCTTTACCTACACCAAAAGGCTAACAAGTTTTTTTTCAAGGAATTGAAAAATAAACATGGTATCATGCAGGCCTCCTTACTATTTCACCAACCCAATGTCGCCACTACGCATGACACTGACAGTGTGCAATTAGCAATCAGAATTTATCCTGCTCCTAGAGTAAGCAACCCAAATCTGAATTGGCCCATTCATTCATTAATTAACTAATTAAGCAACCCAATTCTGCATTCTTTCAGCCCTGACCAAATGAACAGAACAAGAACGGAGTGTCGTTTATAAAAAAAGAAGAAGACAGCAGTCTGGTGTATGTAACTCGCCTATAAAACTTCCTTGATCTGATGAAGTATACAAATGCTACAGCAGACCCAAATACACATACACATGCCAATGATCAGGAAAGAGAATGTGAAGCATTGCTTACCAGCGCACGCAAGCTCACCTTGTGGTCGCCGCGTTGAAGGTGGTGCCCTAACACTTCCGAGTTTTTTTTTGAGATTAACAGTACTTCATTGATTACTGAACATCACAGCAAAGATCGTCCCTGATACAATCTGGAACCACACCAAGATAAAAAAGATTAACAAGCTAGTTTGTGTGCCGCTACATTCATACCACGCCTGACATGTAAGAAAGAACATCGAGTAAACCCAGACGGAAGAGACTTGATGTCCGAGATAACAGTGCCCACTCTTGATCGATCTTGAGCCGTAGACTTGATTTTGTTCACCATGGAGAGGCAGTCAGATGCCAAAACAATTGACAAACAGCCTTCAGATCGACAAACCTCAAGAGCACGCCGGATGGCAAGCGCCTCAGCCAACTCCGGTTCAGAGAAGCCCTGAAGCTGCTCATTGCCAGCAAACATGCACTTCCCAAGATGATTCCTAGCCACAAAGCCCATGCCCATCCGTCGGATAGAAGGAAACAGCGCCGCATCAACATTCACAGCCACCACACCAGCAGGTGGCGGAGTCCAAATAAGAGTTGAAGAAGAAGACTCACGCCTGGGACTAGGTTTAGGCTTAGAACAATGCTGCAACACCATACGGACATAGGCACGAACTTTTAAAGCAGTTCTAGCAGGATGCACATCGGTACCATTATTACGTACCTCATTTCTAGCTTCCCAGATATGCCATAGAGTGATAGCCACAACAGTAGCTTGGAGCTTCGAAGCATGAGCCAGGAAATCGAACATCCATTGACGGCCATTAACCATGTCTTTTCTACACAGCCTGACACTGAACTCCTCTTTAACCCCTTTCCAAACGGAACGGGCGAAGGGACACAGCAGGAAGAGATGCTCCACACGCTCCGTCCGGTTGCAGAAAAAACAGCCATCCTCAGCTGGAATGTGACACCTCACCAGCTGGAAACCTGTAGGCAAACAATCATGCACGAAACGCCACAAAACAATCTTCATTTTGTTTGGACAATTGACTGACCAAAGGGCCTTCCACTCCTTTTCTTGCACCTGAATATTGGAAGCCAGACCCTTGCCCTTTTCACTTGTAGAGGAGAAGAAGTTCTCACTACGAGTAAGATTATAGCCAGACTTGACCGAGTAGGTGCCAAGCTTGTCATGAGGCCACGACAGGAAGTCATCTCCCCCAAACCGACTTATGGGAACTTGCAGAATTTGTTCTGCAATAGGATCAGCAAAGAAGCTTCGCACAAGGTTTTCGTCCCAAGTCACCAATGACTTGGCCAACAAGAACTGAACTGAAGTTTCAGCTGGAATAGGGAGAATCGAGTTGAAAGTTCCAGGAGGGAAACCTGGAATCCAATTGTCTTCCATAACTTTGATCCGGGTGCCATTTCCTACACCCCACCGAGCTCCCTTCTGAATCAGTTGACGCCCAAAAAGCAAAAATCGCCAGGTGAAGGAAGATGATCTTGGCTTGGTGGCGGTTCAAAAATCCCCATCAGGGAAGTAGCGTCCCTTTAAGACCCTCGCACACAAAGAGTCGGGTTCGGTCAGGAGACGCCAACACTGACGCGCAAGCATCGCCTGGTTGAAAAGTACCAAGTCGCGGAAGCCCATTCCACCGAGGAACTTTGGGGTAGAAAGCCACGCCCAAGAACACCAATGCATTTTTTGACGGCCGTCTTCGACACCCCACCAGTGGTTGGCGATGTAGGTCTTCATTTGCTCACAAATGGAGACAGACAATTGGAAGCAACTCATCACATAGTTAGGGATGGCCTGTGCCACAGATTTCAGAAAAATTTCCTTTCCAGCCCGCGACATCGGCCTAGCATTGCAGCCGTTGATCCTCTTCCAAACCCGGCCTGGTAAGAAAACGAAGGAGTTGGTGGCTGCATGACCAATCTCAGTGGGCATACCGAGATAAGAGTCGTGGAGAATTTCATTGTCTACCCCAGGGCACCCCTTTACAGTTCCCTTGACACCATCAGGGCAGTGCTTCCCAAAGAAGATCGAAGACTTTAGCAAGTTGATCCTCTGCCCAGAGGCCTCACAATATTGATGGAGAGCAGAATTCAGAGCCTTCTGTTAACACTGCGTGCGAAGAAGATGCTGTCATCTGCAAAAAGCAAGTGAGATATAGGAGGGCCTTGCATACCATTTCGAATCCCTTGTAGCTCGCCAAGGCTCTCCCTCCTTTGCAGTAATCCAGACAAACCTTCCGTACTTAGCAAGAACAGGTATTGGCTGATGGGGTCTCTGTGACGCCCCCGATTTGACCGTACACTAATCATGCACGCAAATGTGTACGACCAAGATCAGGGACTCACGGGAAGATATCACAACACAACTCTAAAACATAAATAAGTCATACAAGCATCATAATACAAGCCAGGGGCCTCGAGGGCTCGAATACAAGTGCTCGATCACAGTAGCGTCAGCGGAAGCAACAATATCTGAGTACAGACATAAGTTAAACAAGTTTGCCTTAAGAAGGCTAGCACAAACTGGGATACAGATCGAACGAGGCGCAGGCCTCCTGCCTGGGATCCTCCTAACTACTCCTGATCGTCGTCAGCGGGCTGCACGTAGTAGTAGGCACCTCCAGTGTCGTAAGTGTCGTCGTCGACGGTGGCGTCTGACTCCTGGACTCCAACATCTGGTTGCGACAACCAGATAGAAAGGAAAGGGGGAAAAGAGGGAGAGAAGCAATCGTGAGTACTCATCCAAAGTACTCGCAAGCAAGGAGCTATACTACATATGCATGGGTATATGTGTAAAGGGGCATATCAGTGGACTGAACTGCAGAATGCCAGAATAAAAGGGGGATAGCTAGTCCTGTCGAAGACTACGCTTCTGGCAGCCTCCATCTTGCAGCATGTAGAAGAGAGTAGATTGAAGTCCTCCAAGTAGCATCGCATAGCATAATCCTACCCGGCGATCCCCTCCTCGTCGCCCTGTTAGAGAGCGATCACCGGGTTGTATCTGGCACTTGGAAGGGTGTATTTTATTCAGTATCCAGTTCTAGTTGTCATAAGGTCAAGGTACAACTCCGGGTCGTCCTTTTACCGAGGGACACGGCTATTCGAATAGATAAACTTCCCTGCAGGGGTGCACCACATAACCCAACACGCTCGATCCCATTTGGCCGGATACACTTTTCTGGGTCATGCCCGGCCTCGTAAGATCAACGCGTCGCAGCCCCACCTAAGCACAACAGAGCGGTCAGCACGCCGGTCTACTCCTAAGCGCGCAGGGGTCTGGGCCCATCGCCCTATGCACACCTGCACGTTGCGTACGCGGCCGGAAGCAGACCTAGCCTAGTGGCGTCCCAGTCCAATCCGGCGCGCGCCACTCAGTCGCTGACGTCACGAAGGCTTCGGCTGATACCACGACGCCGGGATACCCATAACTACTCCTGCGTAGATGGTTAGTGCGTATAGACCAAATGGCCAGACTCAGATCAAATACCAAGAACTCGTTAAGCGTGTTATGTATCCGCGAACGCCGACCAGGGCCAGGCCCACCTCTCTCCCGGGTGGTCTCAACCTGCCCTGTCGCTCCGCCACAAAGCAACAGTCGGGGGGCCGTCAGGAACCCAGGCCCACCTCTACCGGGGTGGAGCCACCTGTCCTTTCAGCCCCCTCATCAGAATCACTTGCGGGTACTCCTCGAGCCGACCCGACTTTAGTCACCACATGTGTCATGTATATAATGTATATGGAATATACCCGTGATCACCGCCCAGGTGATCACGACCCGATAGTATAGCACGGCAGACGGACAAGAATGTAGGGCCACTGATGGAAAACTAGCATCCTATACTAAGCATGTAGGATTGCAGGTAAAGGTAACAACTGTAGCAACAATGACAGGCTATGCATCAGGATAGGATTAACGGAAAGCAGTAACATGCTACACTACTCTAATGCAAGCAGTATAGAGAAGAATAGGCGATATCTGGTGATCAAGGGGGGGGGGGCTTGCCTGGTTGCTCAGACAAGAGAGAGGGGTCGTCGGTGACGTAGTCGACCACAGGGGCATCAGCATCGTCACGGGGTCTACCGAAGAGAAGAGGGGGGAGAAACAGTAAATACATAGCAAGCAAATGCATAACAGGACAACAGGCAGAGCTAGACGTGTTCTAACGCGGTATGAGGTGATACCGGTGAAGGGGGGAAACATCCGGGAAGGTATTCCCGGGGTTTCGCGTTTTCGGTCAGATGAACCGGAGGTGAAATGTTACAGGTTCACTATGCTAGGGACGCGTGGCGGACGAACGGGCTGCGTATCTGGATTCGTCTCGTCGTTCTGAGCAACTTTCATGTAGAAAGTATTTTCATCTGAGCTACGGTTTAAAAGATATGATTTTCTAAAGATTTACTAATTTCTGGAATTTAATTAATCATTTAATTTAATTCGAAATTGTATTTACGACATCAGCATGATGTCATGCTGACATCAGCAGTCAGCAGGGGTTGACTAAGTCAAACTGACATGTGGGTCCAGTGGGACCCACCTGTCATTCACTGTTTAGGCTAATTAGGGTTTAGCTAAATAATTACTGTTTAAATAAATTAATTGTCTAACTAGATTAATTTAAATAAGATTAATTAACTTAATTAATTTAGTTAATTAATTATTTTTATTTTTATTTTATTTATTTATTAATTTTTATTAATTAATTTAATATTATTATTATTATTTAATATTATTATTTTATTTTTATTTTTTTAATTCTTTTTTTATATATAAAAATAAACGTTCTGGGGCTGGTGGGCCCCGTTCGTCAGCGACCCGGGGGCTTAACGGGCACAGGGCGCGGGTGTAAAGGGCGCCGGGTGCCCAGCCCATTTGGGCGTCTGCCCAGGCCACCAGGGGGGGCGCCGGCGACAGCAGGGCACGGCGAGGCCGGCCGCCGGAGGCGGCAGTGGCGAGGCCACGACGGGGCGGCGGCGGGACGCGGCAGCAGCAGCGGAGGGCGGCAAAGGGGCGCAGCGGCGTGGCCTCAACTGGGTGAGCGCGTGCGGGCTCGAGGGGCAGGGCCGTCGCAGGTGCGACGAGCTACGGCCGGACCGAGCGCGACCACGGCAGGGCAATGGACGCAGCCGGTGGGGCGCGAGCACGGGGCGGCCTGAGTGCGGGCTAGCGGGGCGCGGTCATCGCCGGCGAGGACGCCACGGGCGCGGGGTCAGAGAGGGGAGAGAGAGAGGAGGAGGGGGTTTCCTCACCCCACGTTGCAGGGGAACAAGCGGCGAGGCTCGAGGTGGTTGCTCGAGGGGGAGACGAGGGTGCATTCCGGCGAGGCAGATCGAGGACGGGGGCGAGCGCGACGCGGACGAGGTGGCGCGGGTCGGGCGGCGCCGGCGAGGCGACGGGTGGACGACGACCCGAGGCAGGGGCACGGCGTCGAGGTGGCGGGGGCGTCCAGCGATGGCGTCGAGCAGCACCGGGCGGCGAGGCGCGGTCGATCCCGATCTAGCTCGGGTCAAGGTGGGGCGGGCGCCATGCGGGGGAAGTCGGGGAGGCAGGCGCCGGTGAGGGGGTGGCCGGAGGCGCCGGGCGGCGGCAGCGTGGCGAAGGGTTCGGGGCCCTCTGCCCCGATCCAGGCGGGGAAAGGGGAGGGAGGCGTGCGGGGAGCGAGTGGGGGAGTGGGGATCAGGAGAGGTTAGGGTTCGGGGAGTGGGGTGGGGTTAGTAGGGGAGGTGGACCGGGGTGGGCCGGCCCGTTCGGGCGGCTGAGGCCAGCTGGGCCACTTGGCCCAGCAGGGGGGCAGTTGTTTTTCTTTTCCTTTTTTTGTTTGTTTTAGTTTTAGTTCTTTTTCCTTTTCTGTTTTATTTTAGTTACACTTTATTCTTAGTTTAGTAAAATATGACAATAGCTCCAAATTAGTGTTCCAAAACAACCCACTACCCTAAAAAGTTTTTACCTCAAGATAAAATAGTCTATGATTTTATAAAATATCAAAGGCATTTATTTAATAGTTTTACCTACTGTTTTAATCATTTAAGTGCATTTAAACTTTTTATAAAAATGTTGTTTCTTCACCATAACTACCTACGCAATATCTGTCACGATCCGAACATTTTAGTTTTAACATCTGAAAACTTTTGTTGTTTGCTTTTATTTAAATTTTGAATTTGTTTCGGTTCCGAACAATCGAGAGTTTATCAACAGCAACGGGGTGACGTGGCATCGTTAACGAGGGATTACTGTAGCTTAATTATCCGGGCGTCACAGTCTCCTTGGCGAAGCCCCCTGGACGGCACCACAGCAGAAGTGAGTTCACCATTCACCTTCAGTGCATATCTAGCCGAGGTAATGCAGCGCATCACAGTTTGTATCCAAGCAGGAGCAAAACCCAACTTCTGAAGGCACCCATGGAGGTATGCCCATTCAATGCGGTCATACGCCTTCATCATATCCACTTTGAGAGCAAAGAAAGGCCTCTTGGAATGTTGTTTCCGAACAGTGTGCAAACATTCGTAGGCAACAAGCACGCTGTCAGTGATCAAGCGGCCCGGCACGAAAGCACTCTGAAACTCCGAGACAATGTCATTCAGAAAAACCTTCAGTCTATTAGCAAGAACTTTAGATGCAAGTTTGTACAAGACATTGCACAGGCTGATGGGGCGAAATTTAGAGAGGTGTTGGGCATTTTGAACCTTTGGGATTAAGACAATGATTGAGTCGCAAAGCCCTTCGGGTAAAGCCTCGCCACTCAGGAAAGAGCGAATTGCATCGCAAATATCATGCTGGATCAGATCCCAGTGAGTTTGATAGAACATGGCCGGCAATCCATCTGGCCCAGGGGCCTTTGTAGGTCCCATTTGGAAGAGAGCTACCCTGATCTCCTCATTACTATATGGCTTGCACAACTCAGCATTCATGTTGTCATCCACCTTCCTCGGGATAGCATCCAACACCCTATCCATAGAGGTGCAGTCCTCAGCAGAGAAGAGATCCTCGTAAAAATCATGTACCATCTCTTTCAACCCATCCTGAGAAACACACTTAGAGCCGTCCTCCCGCACAAGAGCCTTGATACGGTTGGTGCGCCGTCGTGCAGAGGCCCGGGCGTGGAAGAACTCCGTATTGCGGTCTCCCGCGCAGAGCCAATCGATCCGAGACCGTTGTCGTGCCATGATTTCCTCACGCTCAAACAATTCACATAGCTGGCATTCTAGCTCGCGTTCCTCCTTCAGCCCAGCAGCATTTACAGGTGACATGCGCAGAGACTTGAGTCTCCTTTCGGTTCTCTGGATCTCACGTCGGACGGAACCAAAGGCCTCCTTGCTCCATTCCTTCAAAGCACCCGACACATGGTTCAAAACTGACCATGTTTCATGCAGCGAGCGAGTTCTAGTGGCATAGGCTTTCCAAGCATTCTCCACTACCCCAATGTAGCCCTCGGCACGGCGCCACATAGCTTCGTAGCGGAAATTGTGTTGTACAGGGGGCCGATCACCCATCATTTGCTGGGAGTCGAGGGAGATGGCCACCGCATAATGGTCAGAAGTGGTAGTAATTATGTTTTCCACATGATAGAACTCGAACATGGCGATAAAGTCACCGTTAGCCACAGCGCGGTCAAGTCTGACCCGCACATTGCATTGTGCGTCCTGCCGATTAGTCCAGAAAAACCAAGGTCCACCAGCCCGCAGTCATCAAGACAATTTCGGAAAAGCTCCATCTGGGCATCCGATCGGTCACGAGCCCCAAAGTGTTCATCATGGCAGAGAGCCTCGTTGAAATCGCCACAACAAATCCACGGGCCCCTCCACGACTGGGACAACCTTCTTATCAAGCTCCAAAATTCATGACGAAGCTCACACTTTGGTTCCCCATAAACAAAGGTCACTCGCCAGGGAGCCAGATCATCCGATGAGACCATCACATCAATGCAGTGCGAGTTAAAACCCTTCAGCAAAACTGAATGTGGCGAAGACCAGAAAAGGGCCAAGCCTCCACTAAGGCCTTCGGAGCTAACAGCGAAAGAACCGGAGTAGCCCAGAGACCACATAAAGTTCTTTGCTTTACGATCCACCATCTTGGTCCCCGACAAGAAGAGGATCGAGGGTCGATAAGTCTTCACTAACCAGCGAAGCTCGCCCACTGTCGCGTCCGACCCCAAGCCGCGACAGTTCCAACATAGGATACTCATTATGTCTGGCGGGGCTGCTCCGCAGCCGCCGCCGGATCCGCCGATCGAGAGAGTGTTGTTCTCAGTTTCTTGTTGGGGTCATTTCCTTGGTACTCCTCAGTATCAAGATTCCCATCGCTTGCATTGGCCGAGACCACCAGAGCAAGGGCATTCCCTGCATTAGGAAGTTGCTCATCTACCGTAGAAGTAGTAGCCTGGTCCTTTGCCTTTTTTCTTTTCTGCCCACTCATCCCATTCTTGGATTTCTGAGCAGGAAACAATTCTTTTCCAGTGCCAGCAGAACGACGCGTCCGCGATTGGAGCGTCCCCTACCCTGGCTGGTCATCCGACCACCTTTGATGGGGGAGGAAACCTCCCCATCCACATCTCCAGCAGCAGCCATGCTGAAGTTCGGCGCCCTACTTCCAGCAGCAGATGACCGGGAGCCCCCAGAAGGAACCTTGTGACTAGGGGGTTGGGAATCATAGCCAGCAGACGACGAGGCATTGCCTGACTTTGTGCCGTTTGACCTTCGTAGCTGGTCAACGATAGCACATACTTTCTTCGCCGCATAGGGCAAATCATCATTAACATCGCGTTCCGCCGGGGCAGGGCACAAGATTGAGGAGTGTCCGAGAAGCCCACAGGAAAAGCAATAGAGAGGGAGGCGCTCATACATCACGGAATAAGTTTCAGTGGTCTTGAGCTTAGCTGAGGTCACCGTCACATAGCGCACCAAAGGTTCCTGCACCGCAATTTCTGCTGACACGCATAAAGGCTCCCCAGCAGCGCCCTCCTGAGTCAGCCTCCACCCGGAGAATTGTTCCGATTGGCTTGGCAACCTCCGTGCCCAACTTTGAGTTCATCAGCCTTGGTGGGAGTGCCATAATCTTGGCCCATATGGCCAGCCGGTCAAAATTAACCTGCATCGGCTGGATGTCCGCATTGTGATTCTTGAGCAGGACGGCGTGCTTGCCGACCACCCATGGTGAGTTTTCCATCACACGCACACGGTCCTCTCTTGTACCAAATTCGGCAACGAATAGATTGTCCCCCGCAGGGTGGAATAGCAGTCCTTTCGGATTGCCCCAAGCTGGCTTCATCGCGGACGAGATCGTCTGAATATGAAGAACGCCAGGGGAAAGTACCTTCCCCGCCAACGCACAATCGGGGTCGACCAGATCGGCGTCGTCTTCATCGTCCAGCAACACAGGTTGCGCCTCGACTGCAGTCAGCCGCAAGCGTTCCAACAGGTCTTCTACAGGTGCAGCAGAGCCGGAGCCACCCGTCTCCCGCACTGGATCGGAGGCTGCCGCCGCCTTACCCGAGCTGAGAAGCAGCGACCCTGACGGGGCGCCGCCGCTGCACGGGGTCAAACGGGTGGCCGCCTCACCGCTCATCCCCTTCTCCCCTGTAGTCTCCGCCATGAGCACGCCGACAGATCCTAGTCAACAATGGCCAAGGGTGGGCAGCAATGCAAGGATTGCCCCGTAATCACCCCGAACCACGGCCAACTAGAAATCCAGCCGGCGGCGCCGACCAGCGAGAGAAAGAACAGGGAAAGGTGGGGGAGCAAAGAGAGAGATTGCAGGCTATGTGCAATCCCAGACGGAGATCACCTCCCAGAGGCCGCTAATCGCCGGCGCGCAACGCCTCTAGGGGAGCCATCAGATCCGTCCGCCGCCCAAGCACGAACGCCGGCGGGGATCGGAGATTCGCCCCCGAAATCGCCTCACGGTACTGTAGCGAGGGGAACCCGCCCTTGTCACGCTAGGTTGTCTAACACTTCCGAGTTATGATGAGCATGTTTTGATGGATCTATAGATGGGCAAGAGATATTAATAATTTGTAAGATGAGCATGTGCAGAAGAGGCATGATTTTGCACCAAATTTAAGCATAACTACATTACGATCAATGATGAGACGGATTGAGGAAACTAAAATAAGATTAGATGTAAGCCATCAATACTAATGTTTAATCATCATTGGACAATTTCTAAACTCTTTAGTTTAGATATACACTTATGACCAAATAAGAAGGAATAAAGACAAAGTCAAACGGTGCAAATTTCGACCGAATTTCTAGAAAAAATAATCCAGAATTTGAATGCCAAATTAGTATCAGTAAATACATAATATTTTCTTTAATATTACTATTTTAGGGTAAATATATTTTTTAGTATTGTAGTTATCGATAGTTTTTCGAACAAAGGAGGTCCAGTTTACACCGCTTGACTATAGACAAACTTTATGGGCCTTCTTCTTTTGGAGACAGAGGGAGAATTTTGCCACCATGTCTGTTAGCTATATTTAATTATTATTTTTTGTGGTATAGAACTAGGGCTATACAAAAATTAATCAGATAAAACTTAGTGTGCAGGAGAATAATTGGCTGAGGTCGAGGAACACTAAAAAATCATTCTAGGTCGTTAAATAGTTTCTTTTTTGCTATAAACATTTCTGTAACCTATGTGAATATAATGGTATCTAAACATATTAACTTTGAAAAAATTAATATGTAAACATTATTTTTATAACAGTAAAACAAATTTAGTCACACAAAAGCATAGGTTACCCCTAGGGATGTAAATGGTACATATAATTCCTATCCGGATCAGTATTCGCATCCATTTCTAAGGATATGGTCTGCACTTGCACAAATCCGTCGGATATTGATACAGATACAGATTTTGGTCAACTGGAGATACGGATTTTGGTCAACTAGATATCCGGAGTATCCATCCGATGTGGATTATCCTGTACTTTTTACGGATTATCTGAGGTTGTGAAATATCATTAACTGGTAAGTTCAGCCCTATCGGCAGGCCTGATATATAATTAGTCCACCAATTAGAATCACCGGATAAAAAACTGTTGATGTATTGGTGTGAGTTTTTTTTGCAGAAATATCAGAACTATTATAGAGATTCATCAGAAGTACAAAGCATAATAAAAATTACATCGAAAGTACAGTTCCTCCTGCCCAACGACAACGACAACACGTGCTTAGTTTCAACCTCAGCAAAATCACCACACGAACAATTGGCATTATATACGCAACACGTACACGCATGTCATTAAGGCAGGCATATGGAAGCATTGTCAATATGCTCAAGCTAATTTGATTAGGAACTTGAAGTTCAACCATTTAAAAGAGAAGGGAAGGCTTACGTAAGAGATGGGAAGTTGGCGTTTCAGTGGGTCGTTCGGTGGTCCAAAGACCTTAATGTAATACTTATTACGCTTGAGATACTTTGTACTTTTAATGAATTTTTATAGGAAAATATTTGTATATGGCCGACCGGCCCAACTTAGCGCCGACTGCTCGATCCGAACTAATCATGCGTCTCACAACTACTACCTTATCTCCACAGCCGATCAGCGTCATCTTTCTCACCCGCATCTCTATCTTCCGCGCGCCGACGAGCGCCCACCTGCTCACCCGTGTCGACGGCCGCCCACTTCTTGCTCCCTAGTGTCAATGGCCCCACCTCCTGCTCTCCCGTGTCGCACCCACGGAGCCGCCACTGCGCGTTGGATTTGCTGTGACCAGCCCCACGATCGCTGCGTGCTACCCCGACCTTGTCGAGAGCACAACAAACACAAACGAGCTCGAGGCCACAGGTTACGAGCTACGACCCCGAGACGCTGCTGCGTGCTACAACCTTGACAACCGTCGTTGCTGGAGATGGCAGTCACAGGAGCTGCAACCGGCAGCAGCCGACACTGGAGCGAGGTGCGTTTCTGGTGGCGTGGAGTCGACATGCTACAACCGGCACGATTTTGACCTACAACCGACTTTTCCTTTTGCGGGAACCGACGAGTTTTTTTATTGTGACCGGCGACGGCGAGGCAATTTTGCTGTAATTGCCTTTTTTTCCCTCGAACCGACAGAACTTTTTGCTTCAACCCGACAATGCCAATGGAATTGTTTGCTTCAACCCGGCGACGGCGAGGCAATTTTTGCTGGAATTGCCTTTTTCTGCTGCAACCGGCTACTATTTTTGTTACTACCTCGACCGGCAGGTGCAACAGAGTGGAACCAGTGACCGTGGCAAGCTTTGTCAGGTCACCATGGAGAGCTGGAACCGTGGCAGCTGTTGGTGCTCGTAGCAGAAATTTAAAATTTTCTACGCATCACCAAGATCAATCTATGGAGTCATCTAGCAACTAGAGAGAGGAGTGCATCTACATACCCTTGTAGATCGCGAGCGGAAGCGTTCAAGTGAACGGGGTTGATGGAGTCGTACTCGTCGTGATCCAAATCACCGATGACCGAGCGCCGAACGGACGGCACCTCCGCGTTCAACACACGTATGGTTGGGAAGACGTCTCCTCCTTCTTGATCCAGCAAGGGGGAAGGAGAGGTTGATGGAGATCCAGCAGCACGACGGCGTGGTGGTGGAAGTAGCGGGATCCCGGCAGGGCTTCGCCAAGCGCAAGCGGGAGGGAGAGGTGTCACGGGAGGGAGAGGGAGGCGCCAGGGGCTAGGGTGCTGCTGCCCTCCCCCCCCACTATATATAGGGGCCCTGGGGGGCGCCGGCCCCTGGGAGATCCAATCTCCAGGGGGGCGGCGTCCAAGGGGGGTGGCTTGCCCCCCAAGCCAAGTGGGGCGCCCCCCACCCCTAGGGTTTCCAACCCTAGGCGCAGGGGGAGGCCCAAGGGGGGCGCCCCAGCCCAATAGGGGCTGGTTCCCTTCCCACTTCAGCCCATGGGGCCCTCCGGGATAGGTGGCCCCACACGATGGACCCCCGGGACCCTTCCGGTGGTCCCGGTACAATACGGGTGATCCCCGAAACTTTCCCGGTGGCCGAAACTGGACTTCCTATATACAATTCTTTACCTCCGGACCATTCCGGAACTCCTCGTGATGTCCGGGATCTCATCCGGGACTCCGAACAACTTTCGTGTTACCGCATACTAATATCTCTACAACCCTAGCGTCACCGAACCTTAAGTGTGTAGACCCAACGGGTTCGGGAGACATGCAGACAGGACCGAGACGACTCTCCGGTCAATAACCAACAGCGGGATCTAGATACCCATGTTGGCTCCCACATGTTCCACGATGATCTCATCGGATGAACCACGATGTCAAGGATTCAATCAATCCCGTATACAATTCCCTTTGTCAATCAGTATGTTACTTGCCCGAGATTCGATCGTCGGTATCCCAATACCTTGTTCAATCTTGTTACCGGCAAGTCTCTTTACTCGTATCGTAATGCATGATCCCGTGGCTAACTCCTTAGTCACATTGAGCTCATTATGATGATGCATCACCGAGTGGGCCCAGAGATACCTCTCCGTCATACGGAGTGACAAATCCCAGTCTCGATCCGCGTCAACCCAACAGACACTTTCGGAGATACCTGTAGTGTACCTTTATAGTCACCCAGTTACGTTGTGACGTTTGGTACACCCAAAGCACTCCTACGACATCCGGGAGTTACACGATCTCATGGTCTAAGGAAAAGATACTTGACATTGGAAAAGCTCTAGCAGACGAACTACACGATCTTTGCGCTATGCTTAGGATTGGGTCTTGTCCATCACATCATTCTCCTAATGATGTGATCCCGTTATCAATGACATCCAATGTCCATAGTCAGGAAACCATGACTATCTGTTGATCAACGAGCTAGTCAACTAGAGGCTCACTAGGGATATGTTGTGGTCTATGTATTCACACATGTATTACGATTTTCGGATAACACAATTATAGCATGAACAATAGACAATTATCATGAACAAGGAAATATAATAATAACCATTTTATTATTGCCTCTAGGGCATATTTCCAACAGTCTCCCACTTGCACTAGAGTCAATAATCTAGTTACATTGTGATGAATCAAACACCCATAGAGTTCTGGTGTTGATCATGTTTTGCTCTAGGGAGAGGTTTAGTCAACGGATCTGCTATATTCAGGTTCGTATGTACTTTACAAATATCTATGTCTCCATTTTGAACATTTTCACGAATGGAGTTGAAGAGACGCTTGATATGCCTGGTCTTCCTGTGAAACCTGGGCTCCTTGGCAAGGGCAATAGCTCCAGTGTTGTCACAGAAGAGAGTCATCAGGCCCGACGCATTGGGAATCACCCCTAGGTCGGTAATGAACTCCTTTATCCAGATTGCTTCTTGTGCTGCCCCTGAGGCCGCCATGTACTCCGCTTCACATGTAGATCCCGCCACGACGCTTTGCTTGCAACTGCACCAGCTTACTGCCCCTCCATTCAAAATATACACGTATCCGGTTTGTGACTTAGAGTCATCCAGATCTGTGTCGAAGCTAGCATCGACGTAACCCTTTACGACGAGCTCTTCGTCACCTCCATACACGAGAAACATATCCTTAGTCCTTTTCAGGTACTTCAGGATATTCTTGACCGCTGTCCAGTGTTCCATGTCGGGATTACTTTGGTACCTACCTACCAAACTTACGGCAAGGTTTACATCAGGTCTGGTACATAGCATGGCATACATAATAGACCCTATGGCCGAGGTATAGGGGATGACACTCATCTTTTCTCTATCTTCTGCCGTGGTCGGGCATTGAGCCGTGCTCAATTGCACACCTTGCAATACAGGCAAAAACCCCTTCTTGGACTGATCCATATTGAACTTCTTCAATATCTTGTCAAGGTACGTACTCTGTGAAAGACCAATGATGCGTCTTGATCTATCTCTATAGATCTTGATGCCTAATATATAAGCAGCTTCTCCAAGGTCCTTCATTGAAAAACACTTATTCAAATAGGCCTTTATACTTTCCAAGAATTCTATATCATTTCCCATCAATAGTATGTCATCCACATATAAAATGAGAAATGCTACAGAGCTCCCACTCACTTTCTTGTAAACACAGGCTTCTCCATAAGTCTGTGTAAACCCAAATGCTTTGATCATCTCATCAAAGCGAATGTTCCAACTCCGAGATGCTTGCACCAGCCCATAGATTGAGCGCTGGAGGTTGCATACTTTGTCAGCATTCTTAGGATCGACAAAACCTTCCGGCTGCATCATATACAATTCTTCCTTAAGGAAGCTGTTAAGGAATGCCGTTTTGACGTCCATTTGCCATATCTCATAATCATAGAATGCAGCAATTGCTAACATGATTCGGACGGACTTCAGCTTCGCTACAGGTGAGAAAGTCTCATCGTAGTCAACCCCTTGAACTTGTCGATAACCCTTCGCGACAAGTCGAGCCTTATAGATGGTCACATTACCATCTGCGTCTGTCTTCTTCTTAAAGATCCATTTATTTTCTATGGCTCGCCGATCATCGGGCAAGTCAGTCAAAGTCCATACTTCGTTTTCATACATGGATCCTATCTCGGATTCATGGCTTCTAGCCATTTGTCGGAATCTGGGCCCGCCATTGCTTCTTCATAGTTCGAAGGTTCACCGTTTTCTAACAACATGATTTCCAGGACAGGGTTGCCGTACCACTCTGGTGCGGAACGTGTCCTTGTGGACCTACGAAGTTCAGCAGTAACTTGATCCGAAGCTTCATGATCATCATCATTAACTTCCTCCCCAGTCGGTGTAGGCACCACAGGAACATCTTCCCACGCTACGCTACTTTCCGGTTCGGAAGGGGTGACTATCACCTCATCAAGTTCCACTTTCCTCCCACTTATTTCTTTCGAGAGAAACTCTTTCTCCAGAAAGGACCCGTTCTTGGCAACGAAGATCTTGCCTTCGGATCTGAGGTAGAAGGTATACCCAATAGTTTCCTTAGGGTATCCTATGAAGACGCATTTTTCCGATTTGGGTTCGAGCTTTTCAGGTTGAAGTTTCTTGACATAAGCATCGCATCCCCAAACTTTTAGAAACGACAGCTTAGGTTTCTTCCCAAACCATAATTCATACGGTGTCGTCTCAACGGATTTCGACGGAGCCCTATTTAAAGTGAATGCGGCAGTCTCTAAAGCATAGCCCCAAAATGAGAGCGGTAGATCGGTAAGAGACATCATAGATCGCACCATATCCAATAGAGTGCGATTACGACGTTCGGACACACCATTTCGCTGAGGTGTTCCAGGTGGCGTGAGTTGTGAAACGATTCCACATTTCCTTAAGTGCGTACCAAATTCGTGACTTAAATATTCCCCCCCACGATCTGATCGTAAGAACTTTATCTTTCGGTCACGTTGATTCTCCACCTCATTCTGAAATTCCTTGAACTTTTCAAAGGTCTCAGACTTGTGTTTCATTAGGTAGACATACCCATATCTACTCAAGTCATCAGTGAGAGTGAGAACATAACGATAGCCACCGCGAGCCTCAACACTCATTGGACCACACACATCGGTATGTATGATTTTCAATAAGTTGGTTGCTCGTTCCGTTGTTCCGGAGAACGGAGTCTTGGTCATCTTACCCATGAGGCATGGTTCACACGTGTCAAATGATTCATAATCAAGAGACTCCAAAAGTCCCTCAGCATGGAGCTTCTTCATGCGCTTGACACCAATGTGACCAAGGCGGCAGTGCCACAAGTATGTGGGACTATCGTTATCAACTTTACATCTTTTGGTATTCACACTATGAATATGTGTAACATCACGTTCGAGATTCATTAAGAATAAACCATTGACCAGCGGGGCATGACCATAAAACATATCTCTCATATAAATAGAACAACCATTATTCTCGGATTTAAATGAGTAGCCATCTCGCATTAAACGAGATCCTGATACAATGTTCATACTCAAAGCTGGCACTAAATAACAATTATTGAGGTTTAAAACTAATCCCGTAGGTAAATGTAGAGGTAGCGTGCCGACGGCGATCACATCGACCTTGGAACCATTCCCGACGCGCATCGTCACCTCGTTCTTCGCCAGTCTCCGCTTATTCCGCAGCTCCTGTTTTGAGTTACAAATATGAGCAACCGCACCGGTATCAAATACCCAGGAGCTACTACGAGTACTGGTAAGGTACACATCAATTACATGTATATCACATATACCTTTGGTGTTGCCGGCCTTCTTGTCCGCTAAGTATTTGGGGCAGTTCCGCTTCCAGTGACCACTTCCCTTGCAATAAAAGCACTCAGTCTAAGGCTTGGGTCCATTCCTTGGCTTCTTCCCGGCAACTGGCTTACCGGGCGCGGCAACTCCCTTGCCGTCTTTCTTGAAGTTTCTCTTACCCTTGCCTTTCTTGAACTTAGTGGTTTTATTCACCATGAACACTTGATGTTCCTTTTTGATCTCCACCTCCGCTGATTTTAGCATTGAATATACCTCAGGAATGGTCTTTTCCATCCCCTGCATATTGAAGTTCATCACAAAGCTCTTGTAGCTCGGTGGAAGCGACTGAAGGATTCTGTCAATGACCGCGTCATCCGGGAGATTAACTCCCAGCTGAGACAAGCGGTTGTGTAACCCAGACATTTTGAGTATGTGCTCACTGACAGAACTATTTTCCTCCATTTTACAACTGAAGAACTTGTCGGAGACTTCATACCTCTCGACTCGGGCATGAGCTTGGAAAACCATTTTCAGCTCTTCGAACATCTCATATGCTCCGTGTTTCTCAAAACGCTTTTGGAGCCCCGGTTCTAAGCTGTAAAGCATGCCGCACTGAACGAGGGAGTAATCATCAGCACGTGATTGCCAAGCGTTCATAACGTCTTGGTTCTCTGGGATGGGTGCGTCACCTAGCGGTGCTTCTAGGACATAATCTTTCTTGGCTACTATGAGGATGATCCTCAGGTTCCGGACCCAGTCCGTATAGTTGCTGCCATCATCTTTCAGCTTGGTTTTCTCTAGGAACGCGTTGAAGTTGAGGGCAACGTGGGCCATTTGATCTACAAGACATATTGTAAAGATTCTAGACTAAGTTCATGATAATTAGGTTCATCTAATCAAATTATTCAATGAACTCCCACTCAGATAGACATCCCTCTAGTCATCTAAGTGAAACATGATCCGAGTCAACTAGGCCGTGCCCGATCATCACGTGAGACGGACTAGTCAACATCGGTGAACATCTTCATGTTGATCGTATCTTCTATACGACTCATGCTCGACCTTTCGGTCTTCCGTGTTCCGAGGCCATGTCTGTACATGCTAGGCTCGTCAAGTCAACCTAAGTGTATTGCGTGTGTTCCGAGGCCATGTCTGTACATGCTAGGCTTGTCAACACCCGTTGTATGCGAACGTTAGAATCTATCACACACGTTCATCACGTGGTGCTTCGAAACAACGAACCTTCGCAACGGTGCACAGTTAGGGGGAACACTTTCTTGAAATTATTGCGAGGGATCATCTTATTTAAGCTACCGTCGTTCTAAGCAAATAAGATGTAAAACATGATAAACATCACATGCAATCAAATAGTGACATGATATGGCCAATATCATTTTGCTCCTTTTGATCTCCATCTTCGGGGTGCCATGATCATCTTCGTCACCGGCATGACACCGTGATCTCCATCATCGTGTCTCCATGAAGTTGTCACGCCAATGATTACTTCTACTTCTATGGCTAACGCGTTTAGCAATAAAGTAAAGTAATTTACATGGCGTTATTCAATGACATGCAGGTCATACAAAAAAAATAAAGACAACTCCTATGGCTCCTGCCAGTTGTCATACTCATCGACATGCAAGTCGTGATTCCTATTACAAGAACATGATCAATCTCATACATCACATATATTTCATTCATCACATCCTTTTGGCCATATCACATCACAAGGCATATGCTGCAAAAACAAGTTAGACGTCCTCTAATTGTTGTTGCATGTTTTTACGTGGCTTCTATAGGTTTCTAGCAAGAACGTTTCTTACCTACGTAAAACCACAACGTGATATGCCAATTTCTATTTACCCTTCATAAGGACCCTTTTCATCGAATCCGTTCCAACTAAAGTGGGAGAGACAGACACCCGCTAGCCACCTTATGCAACTAGTCATGTCAGTCGGTGGAACCTGTCTCACGTTAGCGTACGTGTAAGGTCGGTCCGGGCCGCTTCATCCCACGATGCCGCCGAAACAAGATAAGACTAGTAGTGGCAAGAAAATTGACAACATCTACGCCCACAACAAGTTTGTGTTCTACTCATGCATAGAAACTACGCATAGACCTAGCTCATGATGCAACTATTGGTGCTCGTAGCAGAAATTTAAAATTTTCTACGCATCACCAAGATCAATCTATGGAGTCATCTAGCAACGAGAGAGAGGAGTGCATCTACATACCCTTGTAGATCGCGAGCGGAAGCGTTCAAGTGAACGAGGTTGATGGAGTCGTACTCGTCGTGATCCAAATCACCGATGACCGAGCGCCGAACGGACGGCACCTCCGCGTTCAACACACGTACGGTTGGGAAGACGTCTCCTCCTTCTTGATCCAGCAAGGGGGAAGGAGAGGTTGATGGAGATCCAGCAGCACGACGGCGTGGTGGTGGAACTAGCGGGATCCCGGCAGGGCTTCGCCAAGCGCAAGCGGGAGGGAGAGGTGTCATGGGAGGGAGAGGAAGGCGCCAGGGGCTAGGGTGCTGCTGCCCTCCCTCCCCCCACTATATATAGGGGCCCTGGGGGGGGGCGCCGGCCCCTGGGAGATCCAATCTCCAGGGGGGCGGCGGCAAGGGGGGTGGCTTGCCCCCCAAGCCAAGTGGGGCGCCCCCCACCCCTAGGGTTTCCAACCCTAGGCGCAGGGGGAGGCCCAAGGGGGGCGCCCCAGCCCAATAGGGGCTGGTTCCCTTCCCACTTCAGCCCATGGGGCCCTCCGGGATAGGTGGCCCCACCCGGTGGACCCTCGGGACCCTTTCGGTGGTCCCGGTACAATACGGGTGATCCCCGAAACTTTCCCGGTGGCCGAAACTGGACTTCCTATATACAATTCTTTACCTCTGGACCATTCTGGAACTCCTCGTGACGTCCAGGATCTCATCCGGGACTTCAAACAACTTTTGGGTTACCGCATACTAATATCTCTACAACCCTAGCGTCACCGAACCTTAAGTGTGTAGACCCTACGGGTTCGGGAGACATGCAGACATGACCGAGACGACTCTCCGGTCAATAACCAACAGCGGGATCTGGATACCCATGTTGGCTCCCACATGTTCCACGATGATCTCATCGGATGAACCACGATGTCAAGGATTCAATCAATCCCGTATACAATTCCCTTTGTCAATCGGTATGTTACTTGCCCGAGATTCGATCGTCGGTATCCCAATACCTTGTTCAATCTCGTTACCAGCAAGTCTCTTTACTCGTATCGTAATGCATGATCCCGTGGCTAATTCCTTAGTCACATTGAGCTCATTATGATGATGCATTACCGAGTGGGCCCAGAGATACCTCTCCGTCATACGGAGTGACAAATCCCAGTCTCGATCCGCGTCAACCCAACAGACACTTTCAGAGATACCTGTAGTGTACCTTTATACTCACCCAGTTACGTTGTGATGTTTGGTACACCCAAAGCACTCCTACGGCATCCGGGAGTTACAGGATCTCATGGTCTAAGGAAAAGATACTTGACATTGGAAAAGCTCTAGCAGACGAACTACACGATCTTTGCGCTATGCTTAGGATTGGGTCTTGTCCATCACATCATTCTCCTAATGATGTGATCCCGTTATCAATGACATCCAATGTCCATAGTCAGGAAACCATGACTATCTGTTGATCAACGAGCTAGTCGACTAGAGGCTCACTAGGGACATGTTGTGGTCTCTGTATTCACACATGTATTACGATTTCCGGATAACACAATTATAGCATGAACAATATGTTGGGTTATGTAGCATAATTTTAAAATTTTCCTACGCTCACCAAGATGCATCTATGGAGTATACTAGCAACGAGGGGAAAGGAGTGCATCTACATACCCTTGTAGATCGCGAGCGGAAGCGTTCCAATGAACGTGGATGACGGAGTCGTACTCGCCGTGATCCAAATCACCGATGACCGAGTGCCGAACGGACGGCACCTCCGCGTTCAACACACGTACGGTGCAGCGACGTCTCCTCCTTCTTGATCCAGCAAGGGGGAAGGAGAGGTTGATGGAGATCCAGCAGCACGACGGCGTGGTGGTGGATGTAGCGGGATGCCGGCAGGGCTTCGCCGAGCTTCTACGAGAGAGAGAGGTGTAGCAGGGGAGGAGGGGGGCGCCCAAGGCTCAGATATTGCTGCCCTCCCTCCCCCCTTTATATAGGCCCCCTGGGAGGGGGGGGCGCCGGCCAAACCCATCTACGGTGGGGGCGGCGGCCAAGGGGGTGCCTTGCCCCCAAGGCAAGTGGGAAGCCCCCCCCCACCCTAGGGTTTCCAACCCTAGGCGCATGGGGGGAGGCCCATGGGGGGGCGCCCAGCCCACTAGGGGCTGGTTCCCTTCCCACTTCAGCCCACGGGGCCCTCCGGGATAGGTGGCCCCACCCGGTGGACCCCCGGGACCCTTCCGGTGGTCCCGGTACAATACCGGTAACCCCCGAAACTTTCCCGGTGGCCGAAACTTGACTTCCTATATATAATTCTTCACCTCCGGACCATTCCGGAACTCCTCGTGACGTCCGGGATCTCATTCGGGACTCCGAACAACTTTCGGGTTTCCGCATACACATATCTCTACAACCCTAGCGTCACCGAACCTTAAGTGTGTAGACCCTACGGGTTCGGGAGACATGCAGACATGACCGAGACGCCTCTCCGGTCAATAACCAACAGCGGGATCTGGATACCCATGTTGGCTCCGACATGTTCCACGATGATCTCATCGGATGAACCACGATGTTGAGGATTCAATCAATCCCGTATGCAATTCCCTTTGTCAATCGGTATGTTACTTGCCCAAGATTCGATCGTCGGTATCCCAATACCTTGTTCAATCTCGTTACCGGCAAGTCTCTTTACTCGTCCCGCAATGCATGATCCCGTGACTAACTCCTTAGTCACATAGAGCTCATTATGATGATGCATTACCGAGTGGGCCCAGAGATACCTCTCCGTCACACGGAGTGACAAATCCCAGTCTCGATCCGTGCCAACCCAACATACACTTTCGGAGATACCCGTAGTGCACCTTTATAGTCACCCAGTTACGTTGTGACGTTTGGCACACCCAAAGCACTCCTACGGTATCCGGGAGTTGCACGATCTCATGGTCTAAGGAAAAGATACTTGACATTGGAAAGCTTCTAGCAAACGAAACTACACGATCTTTTATGCTATGCTTAGGATTGGGTCTTGTCCATCACATCATTCTCCTAATGATGTGATCCCGTTATCAATGACATCCAATGTCCATAGTCAGGAAACCATGACTATCTGTTTATCAACGAGCTAGTCAACTAGAGGCTTACTAGGGACACGTTGTGGTCTATGTATTCACACATGTATTACGATTTCCGGACAATACAATTATAGCATGAACAATAGACAATTACCATGAACAAAGAAATATAATAATAACCATTTATTATTTCCTCTAGGGCATATTTCCAACAGTCTCCCACTTGCACTAGAGTCAATAATCTAGTTACATTGTGATGAATCGAACACCCATTGTGTCCTGGTGTTGATCATGTTTTGCTCTAGGGAGAGGTTTAGTCAACGGATCTGCTACATTCAGGTCCGTATGTACTTTACAAATATCTATGTCTCCATTTTGAACACTTTCACGAATGGAGTTGAAGCGACGCTTGATATGCCTGGTCTTCCTGTGAAACCTGGGCTCCTTCGCAAGGGCAATAGCTCCAGTGTTGTCACAGAATAGAGTCATCGGGCACGATGCATTGGGAATCACCCCTAGGTCGGTAATGAACTCCTTCATCCAGACTGTTTCCTGTGCTGCCTCCGAGGCTGCCATGTACTCCGCTTCACATGTAGATCCCGCCACGACGCTTTGCTTGCAACTGCACCAGCTTACTGCTCCTCCATTCAAAATATACACGTATCCGGTTTGTGACTTCGAGTCATCCAGATCTGTGTCGAAGCTAGCATCGACGTAACCCTTTACGACGAGCTCTTCGTCACCTCCATAAACGAGAAACATATCCTTAGTCCTCTTCAGGTACTTCAGGATATTCTTGACCGCTGTCCAGTGTTCCATGCCGGGATTACTTTGGTACCTACCTACCAAACTTACGGCAAGGTTTACATCAGGTCTGGTACACAGCATGGCATACATAATAGACCCTATGGCCGAAGCATAGGGGATGGCACTCATCTTTTCTCTATCTTCTGCCGTGGTCGGGCATTGAGCCGTGCTCAATTGCACACCTTGCAATACAGGCAAGAACCCCTTCTTGGACTGATCCATATTGAACTTCTTCAATATCTTGTCAAGGTATGTACTCTGTGAAAGACCAATGAGGCGTCTTGATCTATCTCTATAGATCTTGATGCCTAATATATAAGCAGCTTCTCCACGGTCCTTCATTGAAAAACACTTATTCAAATAGGCCTTTATACTTTCCAAGAATTCTATATCATTTCCCATCAATAATATGTCATCCACATATAATATGAGAAATGCTACAGAGCTCCCACTCACTTTCTTGTAAACACAGGCTTCTCCATAAGTCTGTGTAAACCCAAACGCTTTGATCATCTCATCAAAGCGAATGTTCCAACTCCGAGATGCTTGCACCAGCCCATAAATTGAGCGCTGGAGCTTGCATACTTTGTTAGCATTCTTAGGATCGACAAAACCTTCCGGCTGTATCATATACAACTCTTCCTTAAGGAAGCCATTAAGGAATGCCGTTTTGACGTCCATCTGCCATATCTCATAATCATAGTATGCGGCAATTGCTAACATGATTCGGACGGACTTCAGCTTCGCTACGGGTGAGAAAGTCTCATCGTAGTCAGCCCCTTGAACTTGTCGATAACCCTTAGCGACAAGTCGAGCTTTGTAGATGGTCACATTACCATCCGCGTCCGTCTTCTTCTTAAAGATCCATTTGTTTTCTATGGCTCGCCGATCATCGGGCAAGTTAGTCAAAGTCCATACTTCGTTTTCATACATGGATCCTATCTCGGATTTCATGGCTTCTAGCTATTTGTCGGAATCCGGGCCCGCCATCGCTTCTTCATAGTTCGAAGGTTCACCGTTGTCTAACAACATGATTTCCAGGACAGGGTTGCCGTACCACTCTGGTGCGGAACGTGTCCTTGTGGACCTACGAAGTTCAGTAGTAACTTGATCCGAAGCTTCATGATCATCATCATTAACTTCCTCCCCAGTCGGTGTAGGCACCACAGGAACATTTTCCCGCGCTGCGCTACTTTCCGGTTCGGAAGGGGTGACTATCACCTCATCAAGTTCCACTTTCCTCCCACTCAATTCTTTCGAGAGAAACTCCTTCTCTAGAAAGGACCCGTTCTTGGCAACGAAGATCTTGCCTTCGGATCTGAGGTAGAAGGTATACCCAATGGTTTCCTTAGGGTATCCTATGAAGACGCATTTCTCCGACTTGGGTTCGAGCTTTTCAGGTTGAAGTTTCTTGACATAAGCATCGCATCCCCAAACTTTTAGAAACGACAGCTTAGGTCTCTTCCCAAACCATAATTCATACGGTGTCGTCTCAACGGATTTCGACGGAGCCCTATTTAAAGTGAATGCGGCAGTCTCTAAAGCATAGCCCCAAAATGAGAGCGGTAAATCGGTAAGAGACATCATAGATCGCACCATATCCAATAGAGTGCGATTACGATGTTCGGACACACCGTTTCTCTGAGGTGTTCCAGGCGGCGTGAGTTGTGAAACTATTCCACATTTCCTTAAGTGTGCACCAAATTTGTGGCTTAAATATTCTCCACCACGATCTGATCGTAAGAATTTTATTCTCCTGTCACGTTGATTCTCAACCTCACTCTGAAATTCCTTGAACTTTTCAAAGGTTTCAGACTTGTGTTTCATTAGGTAGACATACCCATATCTACTTAAGTCATCAGTGAGAGTGAGAACATAACGATATCCTCCGCGAGCCTCAACACTCATTGGACCGCACACATCGGTATGTATGATTTCCAATAAGTTGGTTGCTCGCTCCATTGTTCCGGAGAACGGAGTCTTGGTCATCTTACCCATGAGGCATGGTTCGCACGTGTCAAATGATTCGTAATCAAGAGACTCCAAAAGTCCATCTGCATGGAGCTTCTTCATGCGCTTGACACCAATGTGACCAAGGCGGCAGTGCCACAAGTATGTGGGACTATCGTTATCAACTTTACATCTTTTGGTATTTACACTATGAATATTTGTAACATCACGTTCGAGATTCATCAAGAATAAACCATTGACCAGCGGGGCATGACCATAAAACATATCTCTCAAATAAATAGAACAACCATTATTCTCGGATTTAAATGAGTAGCCATCTCGAATTAAACGAGATCCAGATACAATGTTCATGCTCAAAGCTGGCACTAAATAACAATTATTGAGGTTTAAAACTAATCCCGTGGGTAGATGCAGAGGTAGCGTGCCGACGGCGATCACATCGACCTTGGAACCATTCCCGACGCGCATCGTCACCTCGTCCTTCGCCAGTCTCCGTTTATTCCGTAGTTCCTGTTTTGAGTTACAAATATGAGCAACCGCACTGGTATCAAATACCCAGGAGCTACTGCGAGTACTGGTAAGGTACACATCAATTACATGTATATCACATATACCTTTGGTGTTGCCGGCCTTCTTGTCCGCTAAGTATTTGGGGCAATTCCGCTTCCAGTGACCACTTCCCTTGCAATAAAAGCACTCAGTCTCGGGCTTGGGTCCATTCCTTGGCTTCTTCCCGGCAACTGGCTTACCGGGCGCGGCAACTCCCTTGCCGTCCTTCTTGAAGTTCTTCTTACCCTTGCCCTTCTTGAACTTAGTGGTTTTATTCACCATCAACACTTGATGTTCTTTTCTGATCTCCACCTCCGCTGATTTCAGCATTGAATATATCTCAGGAATGGTCTTTTCCATCCCCTGCATATTGAAGTTCATCACAAAGCTCTTGTAGCTTGGTGGAAGCGACTGGAGGATTCTGTCAATGACCGCGTCATCCGGGAGATTAACTCCCAGCTGAGTCAAGCGGTTGTGCAACCCAGACATTCTGAGTATGTGCTCACTAACAGAACTATTCTCCTCCATTTTACAGCTGAAGAACTTGTCGGAGACTTCATATCTCTCGACCCGGGCATGAGCTTGGAAAACCAATTTCAGCTCCTCGAACATCTCATATGCTCCATGTTTCTCAAAACGCTTTTGGAGACGCGGTTCTAAGCTGTAAAACATGCCGCACTGAACGAGGGAGTAATCATCAGCACGCTGCTGCCAAGCGTTCATAACGTCTTGGTTCTCTGGGATTGGTGCATCACCTAGCGGTGCTTCTAAGACATAATCTTTCTTGGCTACTATGAGGATGATCCTCAGGTTCCGGACCCAGTCCGTATAGTTGCTGCCATCATCTTTCAGCTTGGTTTTCTCTAGGAACGCGTTGAAATTGAGGACAACGTTGGCCATTTGATCTACAAGACATAGTGTAAAGATTTTAGACTAAGTTCATGATAATTAAGTTCATCTAATCAAATTACACAATGAACTCCCACTCAGATAGACATCCCTCTAGTCATCTAAGTGAAACATGATCCGAGTTAACTAGGCCGTGTCCGATCATCACGTGAGACGGACTAGTCAAGATCGGTGAACATCTCCATGTTGATCGTATCTTCTATACGACTCATGCTCGACCTTTCGGTCCTCCGTGTTCCGAGGCCATGTCTGTACATGCTAGGCTCGTCAAGTCAACCTAAGTGTATTGCGTGTGTTCCGAGGCCATGTCTGTACATGCTAGGCTCGTCAACACCCGTTGTATGCGAACGTTAGAATCTATCACACCCGATCATCACGTGGTGCTTCGAAACAACGAACCTTCGCAACGGTGCACAGTTAGGGTGAACACTTTCTTGAAATTATCATAAGGGATCATCTTACTTACTACCGTCGTTCTAAGCAAATAAGATGCAAAACATGATAAACATCACATGCAATCAAATAGTGACATGATATGGCCAATATCATTATGCTCCTTTGATCTCCATCTTCGGGGCACCATGATCATCTTCGTCACCGGCATGACACCATGATCTCCATCATCATGATCTCCATCATCGTGTCTTCATGAAGTCATCACGCCAACGATTACTTCTACTTCTATGGCTAACGCGTTTAGCAACAAAGTAAAGTAATTTACATGGCGTTATTCAATGACACGCAGGTCATGAAAAATAATAAAGACAACTCCTATGGCTCCTGCCGGTTGTCATACTCATCGACATGCAAGTCGTGATTCCTATTACAAGAATATGATCAATCTCATACATCACATATATCATTCATCACATATTCTGGCCATATCACATCACATAGCACATGCTGCAAAAACAAGTTAGACGTCCTCTAATAGTTGTTGCAAGTTTTTACGTGGTTTGTAGGTTTCTAGCAAGAACGTTTCTTACCTACGTATGAACACAACGTGATTTGCCAATTTCTATTTACCCTTCATAAGGACCCTTTTCATCGAATCCGTTCCGACTAAAGTAGGAGAGACAGACACCCGCTAGCCACCTTATGCATCTAGTGCATGTCAGTCGGTGGAACCTGTCTCACGTAAGCGTACGTGTAAGGTCGGTCCGGGCCGCTTCATCCTACAATGCCGCCGAAACACGAAACGACTAGTAGCGGCAAGAAGAATTGGCAACATCAACGCCCACAACTTCTTTGTGTTCTACTCGTGCATAGTAACTACGCATAGGCCTGGCTCATGATGCCAGTGTTGGGTTATGTAGCATAATTAAATTTTCCTACGCTCACCAAGATGCATCTATGGAGTATACTAGCAACGAGGGGAAAGGAGTGCATCTACATACCCTTCTAGATCGTGAGCGGAAGCGTTCCAATGAACGTGGATGACGGAGTCGTACTCGTCGTGATCCAAATCACCGATGACCGAGTGCCGAACGGACGGCACCTCCGCGTTCAACACACGTACGATGCAGCGACGTCTCCTCCTTCTTGATCCAGCAAGGGGGAAGGAGAGGTTGATGGAGATCCAGCAGCACGACGGCGTGGTGGTGGATGTAGCGGGATGCCGGCAGGCCTTCGCCGAGGTTCTACGAGAGAGAGAGGTGTAGCAGGGGAGGAGGGGGGCTCCCAAGGCTCAGATATTGCTGCCCTCCCTCCCCCCTTTATATAGGCCCCCTGGGAGGGGGGGGGCGCCGGCCAAACCCATCTAGGGTGGGGGCGGCGGCCAAGGGGGTGCCTTGCCCCCCAAGGCAAGTGGGAAGCCCCCCCCCACCCTAGGGTTTCCAACCCCAGGCGCATGGGGGCAGGCCCATGGGGGGCGCCCAGCCCACTAGGGGCTGGTTCCCTTCCCACTTCAGCCCACGGGGCCCTCCGGGATAGGTGGCCCCACCCGGTGGACCCCCGGGACCCTTCCGGTGGTCCCGGTACAATACCGGTAACCCCCGAAACTTTCCAGGTGGCCGAAACTTGACTTCCTATATATAATTCTTCACCTCCGGACCATTCCGGAACTCCTCGTGACGTCCGGGATCTCATCCGGGACTCCGAACAACTTTCGGGTTTCCGCATACACATATCTCTACAACCCTAGCGTCACCGAACCTTAAGTGTGTAGACCCTACGGGTTCGGGAAACATGCAGACATGACCGAGACGCCTCTCCGGTCAATAACCAATAGCGGGATCTGGATACCCATGTTGGCTCCCACATGTTCCATGATGATCTCATCAGATGAACCACGATGTCGAGGATTCAATCAATCCCGTATGCAATTCCCTTTGTCAATCGGTATGTTACTTGCCCGAGATTCGATCGTCGGTATCCCAATACCTTGTTCAATCTCGTTACCGGCAAGTCTCTTTACTCGTACCGCAATGCATGATCCCGTGACTAACGCCTTAGTCACATAGAGCTCATTATGATGATGCATTACCGAGTGGGCCCAGAGATACCTCTCCGTCACACGGAGTGGCAAATCCCAGTCTTGATCCGTGCCAACCCAACAGACACTTTCGGAGATACCCGTAGTGCACCTTTATAGTCACCCAGTTACGTTGTGACGTTTGGCACACCCAAAGCACTCCTACGGTATCCGGGAGTTGCACGATCTCATGGTCTAAGGAAAAGATACTTGACATTGGAAAGCTTCCAGCAAACGAAACTACACGATCTTTTATGCTATGCTTAGGATTGGGTCTTGTCCATCACATCATTCTCCTAATGATGTGATCCCGTTATCAATGACATCCAATGTCCATAGTCAGGAAACCATGACTATCTGTTGATCAACGAGCTAGTCTACTAGAGGCTTACTAGGGACACGTTGTGGTCTATGTATTCACACATGTATTACGATTTCCGGACAATACAATTATAGCATGAACAATAGACAATTACCATGAACAAAGAAATATAATAATAACCATTTATTATTGCCTCTAGGGCATATTTCCAACACAATAGACAATTATCATGAACAAGGAAATATAATAATAACCATTTTATTATTGCCTCTAGGGCATATTTCCAACAGCAGCAAGGTGCTACAACCGTGAATCAGCTCTGCTGGAACCGTTGCGACGATGAGCTGCAATGTCACCACGGCGAGCCGGCGAGCTTCGAGGCCTGCGGGGAGATGTTGCAACCATGGACGCCATTGCTTGAACCAGTCCAAGTGTAGCCCGTGAGTGTCGATGCGCCGGGATCCATGGATGCTGCAACCAAGGGTGGTGGGCTGGTGGCGCCGGCGAGGTGCATTGCTTTCGACCGGCCTGGTAGGATGGGGAAGGGGCACTGCGGAGCTGAACGAAAACCGTTTCAGCAAATCGAACAGCCCACGCAAGTCACATCTGATGGCTAGGGCGTGACAGGCCGAAATTTGGGCCGGTCAACCGGCGCTTAGCATCGGGCATTTTTATAAATAGATCTTGGTATTTTGAAAAAGACAAAAGTGAAGGCTTAGACGTCAATCCATAGTTCTGCCCCCGCTCATGTACGACTTAACATCAACTTAAGTGTAGCCCGCGAGTGTCAGTGCAGCAGAATCCATGGATGCTGCAACCGAGGGTGATGGACTGGTGGTGCCGGTGAGGCGCAGTGCTTTGGACCGGAATGGCGCGGTTCCGCGGCCGAGGGTGACGGAAGCCACGGTACTGGGCGAGATGTGGGATGGGGAAGGGGCACTGGGGAGCTGGCAAAAACCGTTTAGGCAAGTCGAACGGCCCACGCGAGTCGCATCTGATGGCTAGGGCGTGATCGGTCGAAATTTGGGCCGCCCAGCCGGCGCTTACATCTTCCATTTTTATAAATAGATCATGGTATTCTGAAAAAACAAAAGTGAAGGCTCAAGAAAGAAAAAGACTGATGCCAATCCATACTTATGCACTGACACCAATGAGCTCAAGGTCACAGGTTACGAGCTATGCCCCCGACACGGTGCTGCGTGCTGCAACCTTGGCAGCCGCCGTTGCTGGAGATGGCAGTCACAGGAGCTGCAACCGATAGAAGCTGACGCTGGAGCAAGGCGCGTTTCTGGTGGCGTGAAGTCGACATGCTACAATCGGCATGATTTTAAGCTACAACCGGATTTTCCTTTTGTTGGAACCGACGAGTTTATTTATTGTGACCGGCGACGGCGAGGCAATTTGGCTGGAATTGACGGAACTTTTTGCTTCAACCAGGCAATGCCGACGGAATTTTTTTCTTCAACCCGGCGACAACGAGGCAATTTTTGCTGGAACTGGCTTTTTTTGCTCCAACCGGCTACTATTTTTATTACTACCTCGACAGGCAGGTGCAACAGAGTGGAACCAGTGAACGTGGCGAGCTTCGTCAGGTCACCACAGAGAGCTGGAACCGTGGCAGCGAGGTGCTACAACCGTGAATGGACTCTGCTGGAACTGTTGCGGCGACGAGCTGCAATGTCACCACGGCGAGCCGGCAAGCTTCGAGGCCTGTGGTGAGATGTTGCAACCATGCACACCATTGCTGGAACCAGTGCAAGTGTAGCCTGCGAGTGTCGATGCAGCGGGATCCATGGATGCTGCAACCAAGGGTGGTGGGCTGGTGGCACCGTCGAGGCGCAGTGCTTTAGACCGGCCTGGCAGGATGGGGAAGGGGCACTAGGCAGCTGAGCAAAAACTGTTTCGGCAAATCGAACGGCCCACGCGAGTCGCATCTGATGGCTAGGGCGTGGCAGGACGAAATTTAGGTCGGCCAGCCAGTGCTTAGCATCGAACATTTTTATAAATAGATCTTGGTATTTTGAAAAAGAAAAAAGTGAAGGCTTAAGAAAAAAAAGACAGACGTCAATCCATACTTCTGGCCCCCTGCTTATGTACGACTTAACCACAACTTAAGTGTAGCCTGTGAGTGTCAGTGCATCGGGATCCATGGATGCTGCAACCGATGGTGGTGGGCTGGTGGCGCCGACGAGGCACAGTGCTTTGTATCGGAATGGCGCGATTCGTCCAACGGTGACGGGAGCCACGGTACTGAGCGAGATGTCGGATGGGGAAGGGGCGCTGAGGAGCTGAGCGAAAACCGTTTAGGCAAATCGAACGGCCCACGCGAGTCGCATCTGATGGCTAGGGCATGACCGGCCGAAATTTGAGCCGGCTAACCAGCGGTTACATCGGCCATTTTTATAAATAGATCTTGGTATTTTGAAAAAACAAAAGTGAAGCTCAAGAAAAAAAGACTGACACCAATCCATACTTCTGCTCCCCCCATGACTTAACTGCAAGTTAAGGTGACCCTTGACCAGGAAGCTTTCGACCGGCCTGGCAGGATGGGGAAGGGGCACTGGGGAGCTGAGCGAAAACCTTTTAGGCAAATCGAACATCCCACACAAGTCGCATATGATGGCTAGGACGTGACCGGCCGAAATTTGGGCCGACCGGCCCGCGCCTAGCATTGGCCATTTTTATAAGGCCGATGCTACAAATCAGCCGGATGATTTCCACGAGAAATCAACCGCCTGGCCAGCCGTGCGATCTGGCGCTCGTGGTCGTCCGATCCACACCAGTGCAACCGTGTCGTCCTCCCCCGCCCCGTCTCGCATCCACATGTCCCCAGCATGTGCACCAACGCGACGCCATACACCCTCCGCAGCACGACGAGGTTGTGAACTATGGGGCTACCGCACCGATGACCTGCCTCTGCACCAACGCCGACACACTCATAGCAAACGGCAATCTCGGGACACCCCGACGAGCGCAGCGCTGGTGAGGTGCGAGACCGGCTATTATTCGTTTCATCCGTCGCCACGCAGCTGGATCACTTGCTACAAAAAAGCCAGAGTGCGACGCCAGCCACCACCCCCGTTGTCGGTACCTCCATGAATGCTACTTTGCAGCTTCGCCGCCGTTGCATTGAAGCATGTTTTGCCGGCGATATATTTGGGTTGCAGCACCGCGTTCGTTTCTTTACAGTGCCCGCCGCTGGTGGGATCCGCTGCCTGTCGAGCAATGCTGCGTTGCAGCATCTTTCGCCGTCGGCGAAGTCTTTAGGTTGCAGCATCGCGGTGACCACCGCGAGTGATGCTGCGTTGCAGCGCCGGCCACCGTGGGGATCCTGCTATTGCAGCGTTGGCTGCCGAGCAACGCTGCGTTGCAGCATCTTCCATCGCTGGTGAAGTCTTCAGGTTGCAGCATCGCGGTGACCACCGCGAGTGATGCTGCATTGCAGCGCCGGCCACCATGGGGATCCTGCTATTGCAGCGTTGGCTGCCGAGCGATGTTGCGTTGCAGCAACTGCTACCTCTTGAGCACTGCGTTGGTTTTTCCCTTGAAGAGGAAAGGGTGATGCAACAAAGTAGCGTAAGTATTTCCCTCAGTTTTGAGAACCAAGGTATCAATCCAGTAGGAGGCCACGCTCAAATCCCTCGCACCTACACAAACAAATAAGAACCTCGCAACCAACGCAATAAAGGGGTTGTCAATCCCTTCACGGTCACTTACGAAAGTGAGATCTGATAGATATGATAAGATAATATTTTTGGTATTTTTATGATAAAGATGCAAAGTAAAATAAAAGGCAATAAAAATAGCTAAGTGTTGGAAGATCAATATGATGGAAAATAGACCCGGGGGCCATAGGTTTCACTAGTGGCTTCTCTCAAGAGCATAAGTATTACGGTGGGTGAACAAATTACTGTTGAGCAATTGATAGAATTGAGCATAGTTATGAGAATATCTAGGTATGATCATGTATATAGGCATCACGTCCGCGACAAGTAGACCAAAACAATTCTGCATCTACTACTATTACTCCACACATCGACCGCTATCCAACATGCATCTAGAGTATTAAGTTCAAAGGAACAGAGTAATGCTTTAAGTAAGATGACATGATGTAGAGGGATAAACTCATGCAATATGATATAAACCCCATCTTGTTATCCTCGATGGAAACAATGCAATACGTGCCTTTCTGCCCCTACTGTCACTGGGAAAGGACACCACAAGATTGAACCCAAAGCTAAGCACTTCTCCCATTGCAAGAAAGATCAATCTAGTAGGCCAAACCAAACTGATAATTCGAAGATACTTGCAAAGATAACCAATCATACATAAAAGAATTCAGAGGAGATTCAAATATTGTTCATAGATAATCTTGATCATAAACCCACAATTCATCGGTCTCAACAAACACACCGCAAAAGAAGAGTTACATCAAATAGATCTCCACGAGAATCATGGAGAACTTTGTATTGAGATCCAAAGAGAGAGAAGAAGCCATCTAGCTAATAACTATGGACCCGAAGGTCCGAGGTAAACTAATCACACATCATCGAAGAGGCTATGGTGTTGATGTAGAAGCCCTCCGTGATCAATGCCCCCTCCGGCAGGATGCCGAAAAGGCCCCAAGATGGGATCTCACGGGTACAGAAGGTTGCGGTGGTGGAATTAGGTTTTCGTGGATGCCTCTGATGGTTTGGGGGTACGAAGGTATATATAGGAGGAAGAAGTACTGTGACACCCCAAAATTTTGGCCTTGTTTTATTAATTAAATTTTTTGCCAGGAAACAAAACTTCTCCATTTGTCAAGGTTTACCCCTTTTGTTATTGTGGATTTTTACTCCAAGTGGAAACCTTCAAAAAGGTAGTGTTGGACTTTATGCCCTCTTTATAAAAAACAATCCTTTATCAGGGGATTTATTTGCATAATTGTTTCTCAGAGCCTTACCCTTTTAAAAATGATTTCTTTTGAAGTTGGAACCTGTTTTGCACTGTAACCATTTGATAAATGCTTTTAAAATTTCCACCAAAATTTGGGGATGTCATGTGATGTTTTCACACCACTTTTATGCAAAAATACCTTTTGGCCATTGGAGATTTTGAGCTCTACACCAACTTTTCCAATCTGGTCCAGTGGGCACTTTTGCACTACAACCCATTTAAATATTTCTTTAAAAATTCTTCCAAGTGTTTGGAGATGTCAGTGGATGCATACAATTCATCTTCATGCAAAAACCCAGTGATGTTCTTTGAAAAATTTGAGTGAATCACCCTCTTTTTCATTCTGACCCAATTTGGTGATTTGTACAGCAACTCTATTTTTTTTGCTCCAATGCCCATGACCTTTTTCCTGCTTTTAACCCTTCCTTCAAAACCCTTAAGTCCAGGAGAGTGGACTCATTGGAGGTTTTTAAGTGCATGCTATAAACCCTTTTTCTTTCTGTCCAAAACTGTGGTTTTGCAAAGCTTGCACTAACAAGTTTCTGGTTTTTCCCTTATGACCTTACCATCATCTCCTAGACCTAAAGAGACCCTGATCTGGAGTTTTTGGCCACTCCAAGAATTGCCCCAAGTGCACTTGGCATTCTGTCGAACAGTTGGTGTGCACAGTCAATTTTGGGCGTGTTTCCTAGTTTGCACTGCGATCGTGTTCCACTGACCCAGCAACCATGTCCACTGAGCTCCTAGCTACCTCTACCCCTGTCCTGTTTATTGCCAGCTCCACCCTCGCGCGCTAGACCGCCCCGGCATTTCGTCGAGCAGGTTCCGTGCGTGCTCTGGGCGCGCCCAGAGCGCACGTTTTGCACGCACGCGCACTGAGCCGCCGCACCGCACTGCCACACTCGACGCGACCTGTTCCTGGCCCCTGCTCCACTGCTGAACCGCGCACTAGCTCGCCCACTCTCCACGCCACCTCTGGCGCCCTGCAGCGCCGCTGGCAGAGCTCTTGGCGGCACGCCGGCGTCGGCAGCGAACCACTGACATGGACGGCGCCGCCCAAGCCACCCCAGCACGCCAGCTGCCCCCGTGAACAGCCCGATCTTATCCCGAAGCTCGTCGGCACGCGCTCGTCGCTGCCATGTCGCCCTGCGGCTATAGCACGGCTGTCGCCGGCGATCTTATCCTCAGCCACCGCGGCCCAACCCCGAGCACCTATTTAAGGGACCCCCGAGCTCGTGCAAGACCTTAGGCAACCTCAGACTGTTCCCCTAGTCCTCCCCTAGCAGTGGATTGGCCCGGAGAGGCTCTCTTCCCCAACTCCGGCCGGTTCGGCCACCGCCAAGCTCCGGTGAAATACATCGCAGCCAGCCACTCTCTTGCCCAACCGACGCCACCAGTAGCTTCCCCTTGTCCTTGCGGAGCTGCCCAACTACCCAACCTCGATCGGAGACCACCGGAGCCCAAAAACCACTTCACCACCATAGCCCCCTCCGCCGTGGAGCTCGCCGCCGGCGATTTCCTCCACCCCCGTCGACCCAGCGACCACCAAGAGGACCGCCTCGATCTGGCCGGTCCATCCCCGCCCTCAGATGCCCTCAAGGAGCCGCCGTTCGTCGACGGCGATCGCCGGAGGCCGCCACCGTTCGGACAGAGAGAGAGAGGAGGGAGGGAAGAACGGTCAAACCTGACCAGTGGGCCCTCTGGACCCACTGTCAGTGACCCGCGCGCCGTCCCCTCTGTTTAAGTGGAAGCGTATAACCACAGAGTACGTCTCCCCTACCCTGAAAGCGTATTCCCCTCGAAACGTTTTCTTTTCTGGTTTTATTTAAAAACCAGAGTTTTGACCAGACTTTGACCTACTATAACTTTTAAAATAAAACTCCAAATGAGTTGATTCTTTTTCCTACCTCTCTCAAATTCCATCTAGTTTATTTTAAGATTTATTTCAAAAATATTTGAGACAACTTTTTGTACTGTGTTTGTAATATTTGTTATTTGGATATTTCTCAAATAGGAGTGGAGAGAAGGGAAAGCTTTTAAAAAAGTGCATCCTTTGCATACTCTTGAAGGCAAGCATTTCTGAACTCTGGCATAATATTTTGTTGTGGTGTTCTGATACGATTGCAACACCATTTGACTTGGAGTATGCGTTAACTTTATGTAACGGTAAAGTCTCGTGCATGAGTGTTCTTTTTGGAGTTATTTTGTGGTCAACAATGGATACGCTAGTGTTTTGGATCATCCTCGTGAGCTCCTCATGCATACCGGAAGGAAGCCGGGAAAGTCGTGGTCTTGGGTAGACACGAGCTTGTCCCTAGTTCCTCGTCGAGACGAGTATGTCCGGTATGGCATGGTGAGGCTTGATGAGTGGTGATTTATTCCTTTAATGGTAACATTGTTGGTTATGCTGATCATTCGGAGAATACTTGGACCACCTGAGTCGGTAGTAGGTTGAGTCTTGATCAGTATCTTCCCAAATTGTTTGTACTGCCACTTGTCCCTGTCGCAGACGGGGTATGGTTCGGTAAGTTGTCAACCCCTTACCAAGGCACACACCGAACAGAGAGGCCATGGAGGAAGATACCGGGTGCATCCGGTAGGCATGCCACCTGGTCCGGGGGCATGGGTGTTTCCGGTTGGGACCGAGAGGGGGGCACCCCTTAGAGCGCGCGGATATAAATTTGATCCCATGCTACGTCGAGGTTGTAGCCTCCCCACTTAGAGTTTTGCTTGGCAGGTGTCGTGGGTGATTCCAGGCACCGGTGAGTTAAGCTGGTGTGTGCAGGTCGGGCGTGTTTTCAATTAAAAGGCCGTAGGCGGAATTAGTCCCGATGGGCTAAGTAAAACCGTTACTCGTGGGTATAGAGTACACCCTCTGCAGAGGTCATATCCTTTTGGATAACCATGTTCATGAGTAAGGACTTCAGTCTGAGATAGATCATAGTAACGGTATTCGGATGGAGAACGAATTAACTAGAGCTCAGCGACGGTTTTCGGATGGAGACACGGCTAACTGGATCATAGTAACGGCATTCGGATGGAGAACGAACTAGCTGGATCTCAGCAACGGTCTTCGGATGGAGAAACGGCTAGACTAGATTTTGCTTACAACCTGTGACATCTGAGGATCATGTTCTATTATTATTGTTATTATGGACTAACCATCTACATTATGTACTTTATGGAGTATCCCTGGGATGGTTCTACCTCCTGGATATTCACTGTGATTATTCTTTTATAAGCCCTTTATGTGGCGTCGCTCAGACGCCCGACTGCGGCATGCTTGTTGTTTATTTATCTTTTATAAGCCCTTTATGTGGTGTCGCTCAGACGCCCGACTGCGGCATGCTTGTTGTTTATTTATCTTTTATAAGCCCTTTATGTGGTGTCGCTCAGACGCCCGACTGCGGCATGCTTGTTGTTTATTTATCTTTTATAAGCCCTTTATGTGGTGTCGCTCAGACGCCCGACTGCGGCATGCTTGTTGTTTATTTATCTTTTATAAGCCCTTTATGTGGTGTCGCTGAGACGCCCGACTGCGGCATTGTTAAGTTTCTTGCAACCTTTCGAGGAGTCATTTTAGACACTCGCTCAGTGCATTTCTTTTACCTCCGTATTGCATGTCCATATTTCCTCTGCATGCGTGCATCACAGATTCTCGTTTACTTCATGACAGACTTATCATCTTAAATGTTTCGGAGTATGATTACCTCTTACTATATTATACCCGTGTTCTAAATGTTTGCGAGTACATTCAAACGTACTCACTGGCTTGTCCCTGGCTATTGTCTTGGCCAGATTCCCTTCTTGGAGATAAGCATCGCGATGACAGCCCTGGAACCTACGCAACGACGATAGCAGCCTCGCGAAGATAGGAGTTATCCTGGTCAGCTGTTCTTGTGGGAAATGGAGTCCCATAGACGCAGATGTACCTCGAACCGCTTCCGCCATCAACCACTAGAAACCCAATGTTGTACTCCTAGGCCACAATGGTCTTGTACTACATATTATTGTACCTTGCTTGGAATTCTTATATCAAGTTGGTGTCTCATCAGCTAACAGTAATCCTGGGGCTGGTGAGCACAAAGGCCGTCCTCTGGGAAATTGATATCCCGAAAATCCGGTCGTGACAGACTTGGTATCAGAGCCAAGCTGACCATTGGCTAACCCTATCTTAGCCAGGTCAATAAACCTAGGTTAACCACCCCACCAGACCTTAGCTTAACCCCGGTCAAGCTTCCCGCGTAAGATAGCTCCGCAGTGACCCGACGCTTTTCGGCGGTCAGTGCCCAACCTATCAGCCTAGCCCGTCGATCACGCGCCAGTGACCGACACCCAACCCGTCTATCGCAAGCGTGCGGAGGAAGACTCCGTCCCCTTTCCCTATAAAAAGGGGCACGCTAGCCACAGCACAGCACGGCCTCTTTCCCCAAACCAAGCCGCGATGCCTGGCCCCATTGTTCACAATGAGACCACAGCAACCAACCTTGGAGGTTTTGTGACCGTGCTCGCAAACCTCACCCGCCGTGCCTATGCGTTAGAGGAGCCTCCTGAATATGTTGTGTACCAGGGACCCATGTACGGTGAGAGCCGTCAATACTGGGCCACTGTGCACATCTACGGTAGGGGTCTGTCACCAGAACGCCCCTACAGGTTCACTGGAAGGACAACTTCCTTTGAGCCACAAGCCATCCAACTGGCAGCCCGAGAAGCTATAGTTCAACTCCGGCACTTGTCGCCTAGAGTTAACTGTCGCTCGTTCTACTACTACCCCAGTCGTGACGGGTATGGTAGGCCGCCCCAGGTTGCAACGGAGATCACGAGACAGATCCTACACTGTTGCATCTGGTGCGCTATGTAAGCGCACTAGAGCAACTGTTCGATCAGGTCACCCTTGATCTGATCGCAGCTCGTGGGGAGCTGGTTCGCCGAGCCCCGGCGAGAAGAGAAGCGGAGCCCGACGTCGACAACCCAGTCGTGCTGTTCGGACACCCGATCGACCCCTTGAGGTCTGCGCCAGCCCTCCACCAGAGTGCTTTGGTGACCCCAGAAGCGCTTCGTCACCTTTTGGGAACCCATTCCAACGGGATTGTGGCCAACAACCCCCGCGATGGTCATCACCACTACCCCGACCCTGCAGCCCCTCAGCCTCAACCAGCAAATCCCGACGGTGAGAACCGTGGAGAAGCATCGGCGTCCGCAAGGCCAGCCCACTTAGACATTAACGAAGTAGACTAAGTCGCTCGAGTGGTATCGAGCCTTAGTTTTCCTACGCTTTGTATCGGTGTGGCCTTGTGTCACTTTTATTAAATACTGTCTGGTTGAGCGCCCCTGTTTTGGAGTGGTAGCTATGCATGTGTACGTTAGCGTACAATTGCATTTTTAAATTTCGGGCGCAGCTACCAAGACCAACCCCGAAGGCACCCACAGTAATGCGTCACATTTATGTGATATGTATACCTGTGGCTTTGACCCAAGTACAGGATCGGCAACCAGTCACCTTTTCCCCAGTGATTAATCCCAGCCCCGATGCTATATAAAGGCCACTTCGTGACCTTGCCGAGTACCCCTCACCTTTGTGCGCAGCACGCACAACCATTCCTTTGCCATGCCGACCCCCAGTATTTATCTGAGAACCCCAGACGCAACCTCGGGTAGTTTTGTCAAATTATTGTGGGACTTCACCTGCAGTACTATGAGTGCCACCCATCCACCCCAGTACGAGTTGCTCAAATCAAGGATCACCCCTTCCACCTCGAAATATTGGGCAGTGGTGCACATCCCTCCCGCATACCCAAACCAGGACCCAACGGAAGTCTCCTTCGTGGGGAAGTCCATGCCGACTCCACATATGGCCATAGAAGCTGCTGCGTACGAGGCACTCACTCGTCTTCGATTCGCGGTACCCTATGCCAGCGAGCGAGGATATTATTATTTTCCGAGTCGTGCAGCACTCGGAGAAGTTGCATCTTTTCCCGGTGGACGAGTTGAGAGAGATCCAGTACTGGCCAACCTTGCCCAGTACGTTATTGCCCAGGAGCGTTTAACTCAGCGAGTAATGGGTTATCTCCAGAGCCTCGCTGATTTAAATCCTCGGATCGCTATTGGCAAACCTCTGAGGCCTGACCAGGAAGGGCGCATTCATCGACTAGTCAACCCGCTTCCCCCGATAGAAGAGGAGTGTGCCCCAGTGCCAGAGGCGTTTTCTCAGGACCCTGTCTTTTCGCCGTTTTCCTTGTAAACGTCTCTGCTGTATTTATTATCCCAGTATTAATTTACGTAGTGTAATTTTGCGCGATGGATCCTTTTCTCTTTAGTTCCAGTTTTGTGAGCAGTTTTACTACTGTTAGTTTGTGTTAATTATTTTCTCCTCACAACATGTTTTGGTGAGATTTCTTTCCCCGAGTCACTACTGCGTATACCATTTTTCACGACATAGATTTTATTCACGCCGCACCGTAACAGCAGACCCACAGCTACAACCACTCGACCCCGTGCACTAATTACAAATCCTCGTGCACATTTTTGTTGCACCTAACTGACCACACTCGAGGGCACCACAATCTCAGTAAGAGAAATTTGTGAGTGATCTTTCGGGCGCAAGCTGCCCCAGCACATCCGACAGCAGTCAGCCCTCGACGCCACACCTAATCCTCGTGATCGCCGCCACCGCGAAGAGCTAGCACTCGAGTGGCAGCATCACGACGATCATCCAGGATCATCGCGCACAAGAGCACAGATAACCCCAGCAGCACCGCCAATCCTCCACACACCAAGACCACATACCAGTCCGGCATCGCCTCCGCCATTAGAGCCTCGTCTCGAGCTCCTGCTGACAACAATGGAGGAGAAAGAAGGAGAAGTGGAAGCGAGGCCAGATGTGAGGAAGAAGAGAGGAGCACCGCGGTCGTTTTATAGCTCGAGATCGGTGTACGGTGGGCGAGGTCCACCAGCGCCACTCGTCGCTCGACCGCCGGTGTTCGGAGGCGAGTCCGCGAGCAGTGCCGACAACGCACTGGCCCGCGAGGTGAGTGCACGCAGCACCGGCAGCTAGCACGCCGCGCACTACCACGGTACGGCCTCGACGCCCTACGAGCTAGGCATCGCCGGTGGAGGAAGTGCGGGAGAGCACGCAAGAGAGAAGAGAGAACCAGAGGTAGAAGAAGAGGCCGACAGTGGGCCCTGGGTCCACCTGTCAGCAAGAGAGAGCACTGTGCTCTCGGGTACGACCAGCGTATTTTAGTAATTTAGAATTTATTCTAAATTACTGTATCCGCATAGAAATATCTCATTTCCCTCCAACCATAGATTTTCCACGCTACGCCAGTGTATTACACTATGGTTTTACACCACTTATTGCCCTCTCACTGTAGCCGTTTTGTTTTTGTGCAATTGAAGGATTTCTTTGATGAAAACAGATTTTGTTCAAAACAGTTTTTAACAAATCTCGAGGACAAGATTTTTCTTAAGGGGGGTAGTGTTGTGACACCCCAAAATTTTGGCCTTGTTTATTAATTAAATTTTTTGCCAGGAAACAAAACTTTTCCATTTGTCAAGGTTTACCCCTTTTGTTATTGTGGATTTTTACTCCAAGTGGAAACCTTCAAAAAGGTAGTGTTGGACTTTATGCCCTCTTTATAAAAAACAATCCTTTATCAGAGGATTTATTTGCATAATTGTTTCTCAGAGCCTTACCCTTTTAAAAATGATTTCTTTTGAAGTTGGAGCCTGTTTTGCACTGTAACCATTTGATAAATGCTTTTAAAATTTCCACCAAAATTTGGGGATGTCATGTGATGTTTTTCACACCACTTTTATGCAAAAATACCTTTTGGCCATTGGAGATTTTGAGCTCTACACCAACTTTTCCAATCTGGTCCAGTGGGCACTTTTGCACTACAACCCATTTAAATATTTCTTTAAAAATTCTTCCAAGTGTTTGGAGATGTCAGTGGATGCATACAATTCATCTTCATGCAAAAACCCAGTGATGTTCTTTGAAAAATTTGAGTGAATCACCCTCTTTTTCATTCTGACCCAATTTGGTGATTCGTACAGCAACTCGATTTTTTTTGCTCCAATGCCCATGACCTTTTTCCTGCTTTTAACCCTTCCTTCAAAACCCTTAAGTCCAGGAGAGTGGACTCATTGGAGGTTTTTAAGTGCATGCTATAAACCCTTTTTCTTTCTGTCCAAAACTGTGGTTTTGCAAAGCTTGCACTAACAAGTTTCTGGTTTTTCCCTTATGACCTTACCATCATCTCCTAGACCTAAAGAGACCCTGATCTGGAGTTTTTGGCCACTCCAAGAATTGCCCAAGTGCACTTGGCATTCTGTCGAATAGTTGGTGTGCACAGTCAATTTTGGGCATGTTTCCTAGTTTGCACTGCGATCGTGTTCCACTGACCCAGCAACCATGTCCACTGAGCTCCTAGCTACCTCTACCCCTGTCCTGTTTATTGCCAGCTCCACCCTCGCGCGCTAGACCGCCCCGGCATTTCGTCGAGCAGGTTCCGTGCGTGCTCTGGGCGCGCCCAGAGCGCACGTTTTGCACGCACGCGCACTGAGCCGCCGCACCGCACTGCCACACTCGACGCGACCCGTCCCTGGCCCCTGCTCCACTGCTGAACCGCGCACTAGCTCGCCCACTCTCCACGCCACCTCTGGTGCCCTGCAGCGCCGCTGGCAGAGCTCTTGGCGGCACGCCGGCGTCGGCAGCGAACCACTGACATGGACGGCGCCGCCCAAGCCACCCCAGCACGCCAGCTGCCCCCGTGAACAGCCCGATCTTATCCCGAATCTCGTCGGCACACGCTCGTCGCCGCCACGTCGCCCTGCGGCTACAGCACGGCTATCGCCGGCGATCTTATCCTCAGCCGCCGCGGCCCAACCCCGAGCACCTATTTAAGGGACCCCCGAGCTCGTGCAAGACCTCAGGCAACCTCAGACTGTTCCCCTAGTCCTCCCCTAGCAGTGGATTGGCCCGGAGAGGCTCTCTTCCCCAACTCCGGCCGGTTCGGCCGCCGCCAAGCTCCGGTGAAATACATCGCAGCCAGCCACTCTCTCGCCCAACCGACGCCACCAGTAGCTTCCCCTTGTCCTTGCGGAGCTGCCCAACTACCCAACCTCGATCGGAGACCACCGAAGCCCAAAAACCACTTCACCACCGTAGCCCCCTCCGCCGTGGAGCTCGCCGCCGGCGATTTCCTCCACCCCCGTCGACCCAGCGACCACCAAGAGGACCGCCTCGGTCTGGCCGGTCCATCCCCGCCCTCAGATGCCCTCGAGGAGCCGCCGTTCGTCGACGGCGATTGCCGGAGGCCGCCACCGTTCGGACAGAGAGAGAGAGGAGGGAGGGAAGAACGGTCAAACCTGACCAGTGGGCCCTCTGGACCCACTGTCAGTGACCCGCGCGCCGTCCCCTCTGTTTAAGTGGAAGCGTATAACCACAGAGTACGTCTCCCCTACCCCGAAAGCGTATTCCCCTCGAAACGTTTTCTTTTCTGGTTTTATTTAAAAACCAGAGTTTTGACCAGACTTTGACCAGCTATAACTTTTAAAATAGAACTCCAAATGAGTTGATTCTTTTTCCTACCTCTCTCAAATTCCATCTAGTTTATTTTAAGATTTATTTCAAAAATATTTGAGACAACTTTTTGTAATGTGTTTGTAATATTTGTTATTTGGATATTTCTCAAATAGGAGGTTTGGAGAGAAGGGAAAGCTTTTAAAAAAGTGCATCCTTTGCATACTCTTGAAGGCAAGCATTTCTGAACTCTGGCATAATATTTTGTTGTGGTGTTCTGATACGATTGCAACACCATTTGACTTGGAGTATGCGTTAACTTTATGTAACGGTAAAGTCTCGTGCATGAGTGTTCTTTTTGGATTTATTTTGTGGTCAGCAATGGATACGCTAGTGTTTTGGATCATCCTCGTGAGCTCCTTATGCATACCGAAAGGAAGCCGGGAAAGTCGTGGTCTTGGGTAGACACGAGCTTGTCCCTAGTTCCTCGTCGAGACGAGTATGTCCGGTATGGCATGGTGAGGCTTGATGAGTGGTGATTTATTCCTTTAATGGTAACATTGTTGGTTATGCTGATCATTCGGAGAATACTTGGACCACCTGAGTCGGTAGTAGGTCGAGTCTTGATCAGTATCTTCCCAAATTGTTTGTACTGCCACTTGTCCCTGTCGCAGACGGGGTATGGTTCGGTAAGTTGTCAACCCCTTACCAAGGCACACACCGAACAGAGAGGCCATGGAGGAAGATACCGGGTGCATCCGGTAGGCATGCCACCTGGTCCGGGGGCATGGGTGTTTCCGGTTGGGACCGAGAGGGGGGCACCCCTTAGAGCGCGCGGATATAAATTTGATCCCATGCTACGTCGAGGTTGTAGCCTCCCCACTTAGAGTTTTGCTTGGCAGGTGTCGTGGGTGATTCCAGGCACCGGTGAGTTAAGCTGGTGTGTGCAGGTCGGGCGTGTTTTCAATTAAAAGGCCGTAGGCGGAATTAGTCCCGATGGGCTAAGTAAAACCGTTACTCGTGGGTATAGAGTACACCCTCTGCAGAGGTCATATCCTTTTGGATAACCATGTTCATGAGTAAGGACTTCAGTCTGAGATAGATCATAGTAACGGTATTCGGATGGAGAACGAATTAACTAGAGCTCAGCGACGGTTTTCGGATGGAGACAGGGCTAACTGGATCATAGTAACGGCATTCGGATGGAGAACGAACTAGCTGGATCTCAGCAACGGTCTTCGGATGGAGAAACGGCTAGACTAGATTTTGCTTACAACCTGTGACATCTGAGGATCATGTTCTATTATTATTGTTATTATGGACTAACCATCTACATTATGTACTTTATGGAGTATCCCTGGGATGGTTCTACCTCCTGGATATTCACTGTGATTATTCTTTTATAAGCCCTTTATGTGGCGTCGCTCAGACGCCCGACTGCGGCATGCTTGTTGTTTATTTATCTTTTATAAGCCCTTTATGTGGTGTCGCTCAGACGCCCGACTGCGGCATGCTTGTTGTTTATTTATCTTTTATAAGCCCTTTATGTGGTGTCGCTCAGACGCCCGACTGCGGCATGCTTGTTGTTTATTTATCTTTTATAAGCCCTTTATGTGGTGTCGCTCAGACGCCCGACTGCGGCATGCTTGTTGTTTATTTATCTTTTATAAGCCCTTTATGTGGTGTCGCTGAGACGCCCGACTGCGGCATTGTTAAGTTTCTTGCAACCTTTCGAGGAGTCATTTTAGACACTCGCTCAGTGCATTTCTTTTACCTCCGTATTGCATGTCCATATTTCCTCTGCATGCGTGCATCACAGATTCTCGTTTACTTCATGACAGACTTATCATCTTAAATGTTTCGGAGTATGATTACCTCTTACTATATTATACCCGTGTTCTAAATGTTTGCGAGTACATTCAAACGTACTCACTGGCTTGTCCCTGGCTATTGTCTTGGCCAGATTCCCTTCTTGGAGATAAGCATCGCGATGACAGCCCCGGAACCTACGCAACGACGATAGCAGCCTCGCGAAGATAGGAGTTATCCTGGTCAGCTGTTCTTGTGGGAAATGGAGTCCCATAGACGCAGATGTACCTCGAACCGCTTCCGCCATCAACCACTAGAAACCCAATGTTGTACTCCTAGGCCACAATGGTCTTGTACTACATATTATTGTACCTTGCTTGGAATTCTTATATCAAGTTGGTGTCTCATCAGCTAACAGTAATCCTGGGGCTGGTGAGCACAAAGGCCGTCCTCTGGGAAATTGATATCCCGAAAATCCGGTCGTGACAAGTACGTCAGTGGAGCAACGTGGGCCCCAGGAGGGTGGAGGGCGCGCCTGGGGGGGGGGGGGTAGGCGCGTCCCCTGCCTCGTGCTCTCCTGGTTGATTTCTTGACGTAGACTCCAAGTCCTCTGGATCAGGTTTTTTCCAATAATCACGTTCCCGAAGGTTTCATTCCGTTTGGACTCCGTTTGATATTCTTTTTCTGCGAAACTCTGAAATAGGCAAAAAACAACAATTTGGGCTAGGCCTCCGGTTAATAGGTTAGTCCCAAAAATAATATAGAAGTGTATAACAAAGCCCATTAATCATCCAAAATAGAATATAATATAGCATGGAGCAATAAAAAATTATAGATACGTTGGAGACGTATCAAGCATCCCCAAGCTTAATTCCTGCTCGTCCTCGAGTAGGTAAATGATAAAAAGAGAATTTTTGATGCGAAATGCTACTTGGCATAATTTTTTTAATGTAACCCTCTTAATTGTGGTATGAATATTCAGATCCGAGAGATTCAAGATAAAAGTTTAATATTGACATAAAAGTAATAATACTTCAAGCATACTAACTAAGCAATTATGTCTTCTCAAAATAACATGGCCAAAGAAAGTTCATCCCTACAAAATCATATAGTTTAGTCATGCTCCATTTCCGTCACACAAGAATGCTCTCATCATGCACAACCCCGATGACAAGCCAAGCAATTGTTTCATACTTTAGTAATCTCAAAAAATTTCAACATTCATGCAATACATGAGCGCGAGCCATGGATATAGCACTATGGGTGGAATAGAATATAATGATGGGGGTTATGTGGAGAAGACAAAAAAGGAGAAAGTCTCACATCAACGAGGCCAACCAATAGGCTATGGGGATGCCCATCGATTGATGTTAATGCAAGGAGTAGGGATTGCCATGCAACGGATACACTAGAGCTATAAATGCATGAAAGCTCAACAAAAGAAACTAAGTGGGTGTGCATCCAACTTGCTTGCTCACGAGGACCTAGGGCATTTGAGGAATCCCATTGTTGGAATATACAAGCCAAGTTCTATAATGAAAAATTCCCACTAGTATATGAAAGTGACAAAACAAGAGACTCTCTATCATGAAGATCATGGTGCTACTTTGAAGCACAAGTGTGGAAAAAGGATAGTAGCATTGCCCCTTTTTATTTTCCTTTTTTTCCTTTTTTGGGCCTCCCTTTTTTATATTTGGCCTTTCTCTTTTTTTATTGGGACAATGCTCTATGAATGATGATCATCACACTTCTAATTATTTACAACTCAACGATTACAACTCGATACTGGAACAAAGTATAACTCTATCTGAATGCCTCCGGCGGTGTACCGGGATGGGCAATGAATCAAGAGTGACATGTATGAAAAATTATGAACGGTGGCTTTGCCACAAATACGATGTCAACTACATGATCATGCAAAGCAATACGACAATGATGAACGTGTCATGATAAACGGAACGGTGGAAAGTTGCATGGCAATATATCTCGGAATGGCTATGGAAATGCCATAATAGGTAGGTATGGTGGCTGTTTTGAGGAAGATATAAGGAGGTTTATGTGTGATAGAGCGTATCATATCACGGGGTTTGGATGCACCGGCGAAGTTTGCACCAACTCTCAAGGTGAGAAAGGGCAATGCACGGTACCGAAGAGGCTAGCAATGATGGAAAGGTAAGAGTGCGTATAATCCATGGACTCAACATTAGTCATAAAGAACTCACATACTTATTGCAAAAATCTACAAGTCATCAAAAACCAAGCACTACGCGCATGCTCCTAGGGGGATAGATTGGTAGGAAAAGACCATCGCTCGTCCCCGACCGCCACTCATAAGGAGGACAATCAAAGAACACCTCATGTTTCAAATTTGTTACATAACGTTTACCATACGTACATGCTACGGGACTTGCAAACTTCAACACAAGTATTTCTCAATTTCACAACTACTCAACTAGCACAACTTTAATATCACTACCTCCATATCTCAAAACAATCATCAAGCATCAAACTTCTCTTAGTATTCAACACACTCCTAAGAAAGTTTTTACTAGTCTTGAATACCTAGCATATTAGGACTAATTTCCCAATTTAAGCAAATTACCATGATGTTTAAGACTCTCAAAACAATATAAGTGAAGCATGAGTGAATAATAGTTTCTATAAAACAAAACCACCGCCGTGCTCTAAAAGATATAAGTGAAGTACTAGAGCAAAAACTATATAGCTCAAAAGATATAAGCGAAGCGCATAGAGTATTCTATGAAATTCCGAATCATGTGTGTCTCTCTCAAAAGGTGTGTACAGCAAATATGATTGTGGTAAAATAAAAAGCAAAGACTCAAATCATACAAGACGCTCCAAGCAAAACACATATCATGTGGTGAATAAAAATATAGCTCCAAGTAAAGTTACCGATGGAAGTAGACGAAAGAGGGGATGCCTTCCGGGGCATCCCCAAGCTTTGGATTTTTGGTGTCCTTAGATTACCTTGGGGTGCCATGGGCATCCCCAATATTAGGCTCTTGCCACTCCTTGTTCCATAATCCATCAAATCTTTTACCCAAAACTTGAAAACTTCACAACACAAAACTTAACAGAAAATCTTGTGAGCTCCGTTAGCGAAAGAAAACAAAACACCACTTCAAGGTACTGTAATGAACTCATTCTTTATTTATATTGGTGTTAAACCTACTGTATTCCAACTTCTCTATGGTTTATAAACTATTTTACTAGCCATAGATTCATTAAAATAAGCAAACTACACACGAAAAACAGAATCTGTCAAAAACAGAACAATCTGTAGTAATCTGTAACTAACGCAAACTTCTGGAACTCCAAAAAATCTTCAAAACTAGGAAGACCTAGACGATTTGTTTATTGATCTGTTGCAATTGGAATCAATATTTTATCACGTTCTGGTGATTTTTAACAATTGTTTTCGTGAACAGAAAGTTTCTGGAATTTTCAGCAAAATCAAATAACTATCATCCAAGAAGATCCTACAGGTTTAACTTGGCACAAACACTAATTAAAACATAAAAAATCTAACCAGAGGCTAGATCAAATATTTATTCCTAAACAGAAGCAAAAAGCAAAAAACTAAAAATAAAATTTGGTTGCCTCCCATCAAGCGCTATCGTTTAACGCCCTTAGCTAGGCATTGATAATTTTAATGATGCTCACAAGAAAGACAAGAATTGAAGCGCAAAGAGAGCATCATAAAATACGTGACAAACACATCTAAGTCTAACATACTTCCTATGCATAGGCATATTATAAGTAAACAAATTTGCAAGGCAAGCAAAAACTAGCATATGCAAGGAAGAAGAAAGTGACGATAGCAATCTCAACATGACGAGAAGTAATTTTGTAAGATAAAAATTTCTACAACCATATTTTCCTATCTCATAATAATTACATGTAGGATCATAAGCAAATTCAACAATATAGCTATCACATAACATATTCTCTTCGTGATCCACATGCATGCAAAGTTAACACTCTTCCGAAATAGTGGGATTAACATTAAATAAAGTCATGACCTCTCCAAACCCACTTTTAATACTATTGCCAACATTATTATAAATCTCATATTGATCATGGGGCTTAAATAAATTTTCAAGATCATAAGAAGAATCACCCCAATCATGATCATTGCAACAAGTAATAGACATAGCAAAACTAGCATCCCCAAGCTTAGGGTTTTGCATATTATTAGCACAATTGACATCAAGAGAATTTATAGTAAAATCATTACAATCATGCTTTTTATTCAAAGATCTATCGTGAATCACTTCATAAAGCACTTCATCACAATTTCCAGATTCGCGGATTTCAAGCAAAACCTCATAAAGATAATCTAGTGCACTCAACTCACTAGGCATAGGTTCATCATAATTGGATCTCTTAAAGAGATTAGCAAGTGGATGAGGATCCATAAACTTTTAGCAAGCGAAGATGCAAGCAAAAAGAAGGTACATGGTAACACAAGCAAACAATAGATCTGGCGAGAAAAAGGCAAACGAAAAAGAAGGCGAATAAAATGGCAAAGGTGAAGTGGGGGAGAGGAAAACGAGAGGCAAATGGCAAATAATGTAATGCGGGAGAATAGAGTTTGTGATGGGTACTTGGTTTGTTGACTTTTGCGTAGACTCCCCGGCAACGGCGCCAGAAATGGCTCGTTGTCGGGAGAGCAAATCTTGACTTGACTTGGCATAAGACTCCCCGACAACGGTGCCAGAAATCCTTCTTGCTACCTCTTGAGCATGCGTTGGTTTTTCCCTTGAATAGGAAAGGGTGATGCAGCAAAGTAGTGTAAGTATTTCCCTCAGTTTTGAGAACCAAGGTATCAATCCAGTAGGAGGCCACGCTCAAATCCCTCGCACCTACACAAACAAATAAGAACCTCGCAACCAACGCAATAAAGGGGTTGTCAATCCCTTCACGGTCACTTACGAAAGTGAGATCTGATAGATATGATAAGATAATATTTTTGGTATTTTTATGATAAAGATTAAAAGTAAAGATAGCAAATAAACGGCGATAGAAATAGCTAGTTGACGGAAGATTAATATGATGGAAAATAGACCCGGCGGCCATAGGTTTCACTAGTGGCTTCTCTCAAGATAGCATAAGTATTACGGTGGGTGAACAAATTACTGTCGAGCAATTGATAGAAAAGTGCATAGTTATGAGAATATCTAGGCATGATCATGTATATAGGCATCACGTCCGCGACAAGTAGACCGAAACGATTCTGCATCTACTACTATTACTCCACACATCGACCGCTATCCAACATGCATCTAGAGTATTAAGTTCATAAGAACAGAGTAACGCATTAGGCAAGATGACATGATCTAGAGGGATAAACTCAAGCAATATGATATAAACCCCATCTTTTTATCCTCGATGACAACAATACAATACATGCCTTGCTGCCCCTGCTATCACTGGGAAAGGACACCGCAAGATTGAACCCAAAGCTAAGCACTTCTCTCATTGCAAGAAAGGTCAATCTAGTAGGCCAAACCAAACTGATAATTCGAAGAGACTTGCAAAGATAACAAATCATACATAAAAGAATTCAGAGGAGATTCAAATATTGTTCATAGATAATCTTGATCATAAACCCACAATTCATCGGATCTCGACAAACACATCGCAAAAGAGTTACATCGAATAGATCTCCAAGAAGATCGAGGAGAACTTTGTATTGAGATCCAAAGAGAGAGAAGAAGCCATCTAGCTAATAACTATGGACCCGAAGGTCTGAGGTAAACTACTCACACATCATCGGAGAGGCTATGGTGTTGATGTAGAAGCCCTCCATGATCGATTCCCCCTCCGGCGGAGCGCCGGAAAAGGCCCCAAGATGGGATCTCACGGGTACAGAAGGTTGCGGCGGTGGAAATAGGGTTTCGTGGTGCTCCTGGATGTTTTCGGGGTATATGGGTATATATAGGAGGAAGAAGTAGGTCGGTGGAGCTGCGAGGGGCCCACGAGGGTTGGGGGCGCGCCCAGGGGGGCAGGCGCGCCTCCCTGCCTCGTGGCCTCCTCGCTTCTTTCTTGACGTCCACTCCAAGTACTCTGGATCACGTTTGTTCCAAAAATAACTCTCCCGAAGGTTTCATTCCGTTTGTACTCCGTTTGATATTCCTTTTCTGCAAAACACTGAAACAGGCAAAACAACAGCAATTTGCACTGGGCCTTGGGTTAGTAGGTTAGTCCTAAAAATAATATAAAAGTGTATAATAAAGCCCATTAAACATCCAAAACAGATAATATGATAGCATGGAATAATAAGAAATTATAGATACGTTGGAGACGTATCAGGGTGCAGGGAGCAACCTAGCCCTTTGATTAGGTTTTTGTTAGAAGCTTTGACCAGCATTCTGGTAAGAACATCTTCAACTAAGTTAAAAAGCAGAGGGGATAAAGGGTCACCCTGCCTCAGGCCTTTACTAGAAGTATGTCATGACTGCTTTTTGCCTCGACAGACCCTGAACCAGCAAGCTGGTGTATATGCTTTGCATCTGTAACGCCCGCGATGCGGCTATATCTCCCACGTGTCGAGGCATGACTTAGAGGCATAACCGCATTGTGGTTTTGTCGCAAGAAGGGTCATCTTCACACAATCCCATGTAATGAACAAGAATGGGATAAAGAGTAGGCTTACAATCGCCACTTCACACAATACATAAATAAATCATACATCAATCAGAGTACACACATAGGTCCGACTACGGAACCAAATAAAACAAGACAACCCCAAATGCTAGATCCCCGATCGTCCCAACTGGGCTCCACTACTGATCAACAGTAAAAGAAAACAACACAACGAACAAGGCCTTCATCGAGCTCCCACTTGAGCTCAGTTGCGTCACCTGCACTGGTATCATCGGCACCTGCAACTGTTTTGGAAGTATCCGTGAGTCACGAGGACTCAGCAATCTCACACCCGCGAGATCAAGACTATTTAAGCTTAAGGGAGGAAAGGGGTAGTGAGGTGGAGCTGCAGCAAGCACTAAGCATATATGGTGGCTAACATACGCAAATAAGAGCGAGAAGAGAAGCAACGGAACGTTCGTCAACTAGTAATGATCAAGAAGTGATCCTGAACTCCTACTTATGTCAAACATAACCCAAAAGCCGTGTTCACTTCCCGGACTCCGCCGAAAAGAGACCATCACGGCTACACACACGGTTGATGCATTTTAATTAAGTCGAGTGTCAAGTTCTTTACAACCGGATATTAATAAATTCCCATCTGCCACATAACCGCGGGCACGGCTTTCGAAAGATAATACCCTGCAGGGGTGTCCCAACTTAGCCCATTATAAGCTCTCACGGTCAACGAAGGATAAACCTTCTCCCGGGAAGACCCGATCAGTCTCGGAATCCCGGTTTACAAGACATTTCAACAATGGTAAAACAAGACCAGCAAAGCCGCCCGATGTGCCGACAAATCCCGATAGGAGCTGCACATATCTCGTTCTCAGGGCACACCGGATAAGTCAAGCTACGAGTAAAACCAGACCTCGAGTTTCCCCGAGGTGGCCCCGCAGGCTGCTCGGTTCGGACCAACACTCGAAGGAGCACTGGCCCGGGGGGGTCTAAAATAAAGATGACCCTTGAGTCTGCAGAACCCAAGGGAAAAGGGGATAGGTGATAGCAAATGGTAAAACCAAGGTTGGGCCTTGCTGGAGGAGTTTTATTCAAAGCGAACTGTCAAGGGGGTCCCATAAATCACCCAACCGCGTAAGGAACGCAAAATCAAGGAACATAACACCGGTATGATGGAAACTAGGGCGGCAAGAGTGGAACAAAACACCAGACATAAGGCCGAGCCTTCCACCCTTTACCAAGTATGTAGATGCATTAATTAAATAAGAGATATTGTGATATCCCAACATATCCATGTTCCAACATGGAACAAACTTCATCTTCACCTGCAACTAACAACGCTATAAGAGGGGCTGAGCAAAAGCGGTAACATAGCCAAACAACGGTTTGCTAGGATAAGGTGGGTTAGAGGCTTGACATGGCAATATGGGAGGCATGATATAGCAAGTGGTAGGTAGCGCGGCATAGCGATAGAGCGAACAACTAGCAAGCAAAGATAGAAGTGATTTCGAGGGTATGGTCATCTTGCCTGAGATCCCGCTAGGAAGAAGAACGAGTCCATGAAGAAGACAAACGGATGGAGTCGAACGAATCCTCACAACTCCGGAAAAAAACCGAAGCTAACGAGAGAAGCAACCCGGAAAGAAACAAACAACATAGTAAACAACCATCACATAAACATGGCATGATGCACAATCAAGTATGATGCATGTCCGGTTTAATGGGGCATGGCATGGCAAAGTGCACAAACAATACTACAAATTAAGTGGAGCTCAATATGTAACAAGTTGCATATTGACGAAACACCACATCAATTATTTAGTTCTCTCTCGTTTATGTACCCAACAATATTAAATGTTATTAAACATGGCAAGGGGGTGAAGCATATGAATACTACCTATCTAGGCAAGTTTAAGTGAGGCCGGAACAACAAACAACAATTCCGGAAAATCCTCATGTCCATATTTTAGATTTGGTACTGTTCTGCCCTAAACACAATTTTAATGTTGTTAAACAGCAAAATGAAGTGCACCATGTTAAACTAGGCATTTTTCTACCCCATTTACATATATAATTTATTAGAATCCGAGTTACGGTTATTTAGTTATGAAATAAATCATTTTAACATGGCATTTAGAAAATTTAACCAAAGAGCAATTTAAACATTTTAAACATGGATGAAAGTTGCATATTATGAAACTAGATGAAATTCTGAGCATTTTACATGTTTAAATCATTTTAATCCGATGCACGGTTAAAGAGTTATTATATGCACGAACACTAGGGGTTTTTCTGTAAAACAACAATTCACTGGATAATTAGACAAATCGTTCGCAGGAAAAAAAACAGTGACTCGGGCCGAAACTGAGAGGGGCCGGGGAGTTGCTCACATCGGGATGAAATTGGCTGGGCCCATAGGAGCAGGGGCGCTGGAGGCTCACCATGGGCCTTGGCCCGTGGGTGGAGCTGGCTGCAGGCCTGGCCGCTCGGGCTGACGAAGTGGGCGCTTGGGGCTGGAGGATGCTGGCCCAGGCGCTGGAGGCGCGGTCAACGCGAGGAGCAGGGGCGCGTCGTCCCGTCTCGCTCGAAGCAGGGGAAGCAGGGGCGGCGGCAGGGACTTGGCGAGGCGGCGAAGCCGAGGGCCTTGGGCGATGGCGGCGGACTTGGCGAGGCAATGTAGCTGGCAGGACTTGAAGGAGCAGGTAGGGTGGCGTGGGACTTGGCGGGGCACTCCGACGAGGAAGATGGCCGGCGCGGGCTCCCGGGCATGGGGAGGCGACGCGGAACTGGCGGGGAGGCGCAAGAAAGGGACGGCCCCGCGGGGCAGAGGTGGCCTCGGGGCTGCGGCAGGAGGAGCTTGAGGCGCAGGGGACGGCGAGGCAGGGGCGCGGACGAGGATGGCCTGCTGGCTCCGGCGACTAGCGACGGCGGGGACGAGGTGCTCGGGGAAGGGGAGCAACGCGGTGCGCGAGATGAAGACGAGCAGGGGCGACGAGGTTGAGTGGACGCGCGCACGGGAGGAGAGGAGGAGGGCGACGACGATGTTGCTGTTGCTGTCGCCGGCGGCGGCGAGCTTCGGCTCGAGGAGGCGAATGGGGTCGCGACAACGGGAAGCTGCAGGAGACTGCGAGGATGGTGGGCATCAGACAGAGGAGGAAGAGGCGAGGCCTTGGCACGGGCGCGCTGGACAGCGGCCGCAAAGAGGCTTCAGATCGGGAGCTCCTCTCCCGTTCGGATTTGGAGGAGGAGGCACCGGCGAGGTGGATCCAGAGGGGATTTGGCAGGTAGGATCTGGATCGATCCCGAGGAAGGAGGAGACTTGTTCGAGCGCTCCGGTTGGGCTGGCGGGGAGATCGAGGAGAAGGTGGGTGGAAGGATCAGACAGATCTCGAGGAAGAGTGGCGGCGGCGCTAGGGTAGGATCCCTAGAAATTAGGGTTTGGTCTAAAAATGGACACGGAGGTCTATATATATAACAAGTGAATTTTTGATAGGGGCATTTGGTCCCTCTGATTAAAATCGGACGATCGAGAAAATAATAGGTAGGGAGTCCAAATAAGAAAACGGAGATGTTTTGTAGATGTTTGGGGATGATCCGAATCCAACGGTAACAACAAACCGGGTCGGGTACGGGACAACCTTCGGACGCGCGGGAGGGGATCGCGGGCTGACGAGAGAGGTTAGTTGGTTTGACAAGAGGGAACCGAAAACACGGTTGGTCTCGGAACGGTCAACGAAGACAAGGGGAAACGCGGCAACTACGAACGAATGCAAGTTTTAAAAACAAATGACGACAACGAGTACCGATGCAATGCGGATGATGCGATGATGAATGCAACAAACAATAAAACACACGACGGTCACGCAAAACATGGCAGGCGCCTGGAGCGTCGGTCTCGGGGCGTTACAGCATCATCGGCAATACATGGGTCACTACCAGACTATTTAGACCGTGAAGTAGGCTCCAACGCCAGCAATGTGGTACTAAAATGTATACGGCGAACCGAGCGGTGTGCTCGTTCCCGGCCCAGCAGCAGCTAAACGGTCGCTGGGCCACCTCCTCTTCCTGAAGTATACGGAAGAAGTATTATACACATACAAATTAATTATACTACCTGTTTGTGGCAAGATGCAATCAATCGTCTAAATAAAGTGATAAGATGCACTTAACAATCGGAATCCTGACGCATCTGATTACCTACAAACTGAGCTAGCCAACTCTGCCTTTGGTATAGCATCCATTAAGTAATGTCATTTCCAGGTCACTACATCTTTCCATCAACCCGCGATATCAAGAGGAGCTCCATGACGGCGGCGGTGGTGGAGAGGTGGGCGGGGCTCGGATCAGCTCTGGCGACCCATCTGTTAGAAGGGAGAGAGAGAGATTGTTGCGGAATATGATGGATGTATTATTGAGCCTCGAGGGCGAGTATATATTGAGTACAAGACTTGGAGGGCAAGAAGCCTCTCCTAGAAATAAGGTAGGAGAAGGATTACAAATACCAGACTACCAAATACAAGTAACCCAAGTATATCTCTAACATCTCCCCGCAGTCGTAGCGGTAGCGTCGCTGACGGTCAGACTGGAGAGAATACTAGCCGACGGGCTGACACCCCCCGCAGTCGTAGCGGGAGTGTCGTGGACGGTGTCGCGTCACAGACGCGTTGACTGTAGAGGAAGCCGATGAGTTGCTCAAGCGGATGATAGCCCTTTGTGCCGATGTCGAGGTAGCCGAGAGCGTAGGGTGGTTTAACCATTGTTGAGGGAGTCACACGTGAGGGGGAGTGTTATAATGTGCTGCCTAGTCTCTTTCATCAGATTGGTCTTTTGATTGCATTGGCTAGAGCATGCACTTCTACATGGTATCGGAGCCAAGAGGTCTTGAGTTCAAGACCCGGGCTGGCAGAATTAAATTGTAGCCCACTTTTGGTCCACGTCTAGGCCTGAGGGAGCCACTCGTAGGGGAGTGTTGATGTATAATGTGCTGCCTAGTCTCTTCCATCAGATCGGTCTTTTGGTTGCATTGGCTAGAGCATGCACTTGTACACCATATTCCCCTGGTCCGTGGTGCAGAACTACGTCCCGCGACCTTCTGCCTCTACCTCCACCTGGGCCGCCAAGATCGCCGCCTGCGTCAACCTCTACATGCAGATCACCATTTCTGAGTAAAGCGCCTCCGGGCAGTGACTTCTTTCCTGTCATCGAGGCCTACATCATCGATTCCCTGCGCCCGCCACGTGCGCAAGCTCAAGGCCAACGTCATCAACTTCTACCCCAGCTCGGCAAGGACAGCAAGAACCTCCGGGTCCCTCATGGTGGACGACCACGAGGCGACGGTTTCTCTGGGACCACCATCTGGTGGTATGCCTCCAAGAGGTAGTCCACGGCCAACGTCATCAATTTCTACCCCAGCCGAGACGAGAGGCGGCAAAATTGTGTTTTGACCCTTTCGGCGTATAAAATCGGGATCTGACCCCGGTATGGAAAATTTCCAAGATTTGACCCTTTTGCTACCACCGGAGGCCCTGGCGGTAGGTACTTACAGGCTACCACCGGCCCTCGTGGCGGTAGGTTCCCTGACGCCGTCTGGCCGTTAACGGCCGTGTACACGTGGCAAAGGGACCTACCGCCGCTGGCTATGGCGGTAGGCTCTTGCAACGTACCGCCATGCTCTCTAGCGGTAGGTTCCTGGATAAGGTTGTGAGGGGAGGGGGATGTGCTGCTCCCCACCCACTCATTCACCCCACTCTTCTTTTCAAGCTCAAGCTCTCTCCCCCTCTTCTCCCCCACCAAATCACCCACTAGATCCCCCCCTATTGCTTGAGATTTGGCCGGTGGATCGAGGCCATTTGCATCACCCAAGGTACCTCCCCCATCCGCCCTTCATTTGGTTGGTTCAAATCATGCATTTTGCTCATTTTGTTGGAATCACTAGTTCATGGTTTTGTTGTGGTGAAATCAATGTATATGATGCATTTAGGGTAATGTTTGTGCTTTGACAATGTATTGTGTCACTAGCATTGTTTGGGTAGTAAGAAATATCATTTAGGGTTAGGTTTAATGACATGGTTAGGGTTAAGGTTATGGTTATGGTTAACTTAAGTAAATGCCTATATGACGAACGTTATGGTTATAGTTTAATTAGGGTTTTGTTAGAGTAGTTACCTCTCGAATTATAGCTCGATCTACTCCTAGGGTTATAGTTTTTGTTAAGAGATGGTTAGGATTTTTGCCTTGGATGACCGTTATAGTAATCCCTCGACTTGTAGGATGGGATCGATTATCTTTGTTGAGACTTCCGCGGAGGCGGCGGCGAAGCGTGAACGTGCAGTCATTGAGGAAAAGATGGACTTGTGGGTCAAAGCCGTTGATGCATTGAATGCAGCTTGTAGAGATTTTTCAAAGTATTATGTGTCGAAGTGCGATGATGCCAGAGTTAAGTTATACCAAGCTAAAGAGAGAAACATAACCAAGCTCAAGAAGGAAGAGAAAATTCATAGACGCGCTCTTGCAAGGCAAATTGCATTGTGTGGAACAAGGGATGAAGTGAATGAGATGGACTTTAACAACCCTGGCCAGATCATTGATTGGCTAGCTAGGCAACCATCATCGGCGATACTTAGTCGGGCAACTCATTGGGCTTGGGTCCGTGAAAGAAATGATGTCATTTGTTGCAACCCCGGGCCGTACAACAAAGATGTCTTGTTGATGGAGTAGTAGAGGGGGTTGAAACAAATGATGTTGTAGTGTCATTTGGACTGTAATGGCATGTACCCTTATCATTTATGTAACCTATGTCATTTGAACCAGTGAGAACATTATGTAACCTAGGTCATTATAAATAAGTTATGCTTTGTGTTTGTATTGTATCATTTGATTTGAGTTTTGGTTTGTTCCATTTCATGTAGCATGGAAAACATGACCCCGGAGGAGATGAAGAAAGTATATGAGAAGTGTTGTGACATTGCATCTAAGAGTCTGGTGGTAGCGTCTGAGAAGATTGTAGCGGAGCGAGAACTTGGTATCAAGAGGGAGCTTGAAGCATGGTTCAAGAGCAATGATGAGGTGATTGCTGCCATGATGGATTTCAACAAGTATCCATTCATGGAGAAACCTTCTGATCTTAAGGAGAGAAAAGTTTTCCGTAGGCTTGTGAAAGAAAAACAGAAGATACTTAATGAGCTGTATGAGATGGAATATGCTTGCAGACATTTTGTGGCAACGGAGATCTTTTTCTCTGTGAACATAGAAGAATTCCGCGAGCTGGACTTGAGAAAACCCGGACAAGTCATTGGATGGGCAATCACACAAGGCAAGTAAGAGATTCCGGAACGCCGTGCTCGATGGGCCTAGTTCGGCGAAACGAAAGGTGTGTTGGAGAATTGGGAGGGATCGTCGGATTATCAACTGAAGCCTAATCCTGATCGTGACGCACAAATTGAACGTCTTATACGTTTTAGATCTTTTTTTCCGTAGTAGAAAATGTATGCTCGAGCTTGAGCTTTCTAGTTTGAACTCATGTCATTCGAATCGCTAGATGTTTTAAGTCAGTTGAACAAGTGTCATTTGTGGATGTAATGAACTATGCTCAGTTATGTATGTCTTTGCTACTCGATCATTTGTGGATGCTTAGTTCATAGAAGTTTGTAAGAAATGGAAAGGCAAAGGGCTATAAAATAAAGGCAGGGGGACATGGATCAGCACCCTACCGCCATAGGCTCCGGCGGTAAGTTGACCAACCCTACCGTCAAAAGAATGGCCGACTTGGTCACAGAGAAAAATGGCTGTTGGGGTGGCCAACCCTACCGCCAGGGCTTACGGCGGTAGGTCGCTACCGCCAAACATGATGGCGGTAGGGTGGCCAACCCTACCGTCTGTATTGTCACCGATTTGGTCACAGGAGGCAGCACACCAGGATGCAAACCTACCGCCACAAAAATGCCCGGTTTGATCACAGGAGAAGCAGCAGAGCAGGCGGTTGGGTGGCCACCCTACCGCCGTCGCCCTTGGCGGTAGGATAGCCAACCCTACCGCAAAACAGGGGAGAGTTTGTGTTCTAGCAGTTTTGCTGTTGGGATTCGTCGCTTACCGCCAGGCCTTATGGCAGTAGGGTATCATAGCCTACCGCCAGGGTGTATGGCGGTAGGGTGCAAAGCCGGGCAAAAGTTTACTCTGTTTTTCATCGTGTTCATTATTTCTAATTGACAGCAAAAATAGCAGCATAGCAGATGTAGTTCATGACATAGTTTCATCACAAGCTTCACAAATCAAAGACACAGTTGACGACATGTTTCGCAAATAAAGTACATAGTTCAACACAATTTTCACAAATCAAAGACACAGTTCATCACATGTTTCTCGAATCGAAGGCATAGTTCATGACTAGTTTTTCGAAAGTAAGGCCTTATTGGGTCACACGAGGCCATTTCCCTTTCTTGTCGCGTGCCTCATCCTCCTCTTTGGCTTCACGAGCCCTTGCAAGCTTTCTTGCTCTCTCCTCTTGACGAGCAATCTTCTCCTTACGTGCCTTCTCCTCTTCACGCTTCTTTCGCTCCATCCTCTTCTTTTCACGACTTTCTTCATCCAAGCCTCTCTGAAATGCTTCTTCAAACAACCGCTGCCCCCTTAGACAATCTCGATGTTGATCTTTCTTAACATCTTCTGGCACATTTTGATCTATCCATGTGAAGTACTTACAAAGTGGAGGCGGCGACTACGTACGAATAAAGAACAAATGTGGTCATTAGTAAGATAGATTCAATGGTTGAATACTCTTTGAACTTGAACGACTTACCAGCGGCACATCATATGCGTGAGCTGGACGAGGACGATCGTAGGCATAGTTGGGACAAACAAAATATCTTCTTCCTTCCGTCCATCATTTCTTGCGACCGGTGGATATCTTAACTTTGCAAACATCTCCACACCAACATGATGGAGTTCTCATATCTTTGTCCTTCACCTTATCCAACTCGGCGTCTGTCCATTTGTCCGGCATGTCCTCGCGGTTAGCACACGGTGGCCTCGTCACGGAACCGGAAGAAGCCATGCCTATGAAGACAAATTTGGTAGTTAGTAAAGTAAAATAACATGTATGTATGCAAGAAAAACAAATAAACAAGACCAAATAACAAGTACCATATAAAGATAAATTTGGTCGTTAGTAAAGTAAAATAACATGTATGTATGCAAGAAAAACAAATAAACAAGACCAAATAACAAGTACCATTCACATTATTTCAACCATCTGGGTTAAGCAAGATGTCAATAGGCCTTCCTCTATCAACCCTTCTCGTCCTACGACCACGGCCACCGGTACCCGACCGCCCCCCACGTCCTCTAATACTGTCTCCTCGTCCACTACCGCCAAGATTCGTCTGTCCTCCACACGCACCACTCCTGCCTCCTCGTCCACTACCACTCCTACCTCCTCATGTGCCACCGGTAACTCCTCTTCGGGCATCACTTTGACTAGTGGGATCCGGAGTGTTGGCATCGATCCGTGACTTTTTGGTGCATTTCCTAACATTGTGTCCCGGCTCGTCACATTTACCACAACTATTGATGTCCGGTGCCTCCATGAAATGGCCGCTACCAAATTGTTTCATTCTGGTGTATCCAGCTAGGTCATCCATGTCAACCCTAAACCTCTTCTTTCTTCTTCTTCCCTTTGTAGGCACCATGAGTTCAGGGTCGGGGACGATGTGTGGCCCATCATACTCAGGCCACTGTGACTGATCTAGGAAGGGATGAAACCTAGGAGCCCATGTCAACCTCGTTCGTTCCAATGTGAACTCATGCAACCGCAAGGTGGTACCATCGGATACTTTCAAGTTTTTGAACCTTGCGGCGGTCATCACGTGCGAGCAAGGCCAATGACACTTGTGAGGTCTCTCGCACTGACACCACCGGGTCTTGAGGCGCACCTCATATGCTACTCCATCGTACGTCATGTCGTCCCTTGTTGTGCCACCCGGCTCATCGACTTGGTAGATTTGTTCTTTTTCATTGAAACTAATGATTTTTTGACGCCAAGATTTGCGTGCTTGATGCTTCAATCAATCCTCAACTTTGAAGGGAAGTTCCATTTTCTCACCTATCCATTTGGCCGTCTCTTCGGAATGCCTCAGAAAATACTCGTTGAGCTTGAAGAAGGTATATTTCTGCAGTGACCGGCAAGGAACGGACACCCTTGAGCACATTGTTGAAGCATTCCACCATGTTACTTGTCATGTCTCCGTATCGGAGACCTCCTTCGTCGTAAGCACGTGACCACTTATGCTTCTCCGGAAAATGCCTTGTCAAGAATTCTCTCCCTCCTTTGTTCTTCTCCAACGCCTTGAATAGCTTATCATAGCGGCTTTGGAATGTGTCGGCGTTGAATGCCACACAAACATGGGTAAGATCTTTGCAAAACTCCTTACTCTTGCATGCATGGTAAAAGTTTGCCACAAAATGCCTCATGCACCAACGGTGTTGGAGCTTTGGATAGACTGGAATGTTAACTTCTATTGCTTTGAGAATCCCATGATGGCGATCCGATATGATGCACACCTCTCTTTTGGGGCCAATCACCTTCGTCCTCACATGATCCATAAACCACTCCCAATTATCATCGTGCTCGGAAGGCACCAACGCAAATGCCACCGGCAACACATTGTCATTGGATGAGTGAGCCATTGCTACCGTCAACGTGCCCTTGTACTTTCCGGTCAAGAACATGCCATCAATTGACAAGACGGGGCGGCAATGCCTAAATGCATCGATGCATTGCCCAAAGCTCCAAAAAGCTCGATGAAACACTCCCTCGATTGACTCGACCCTATGACGCATGCCCGGATTCCGATGAGCAATGGCTCCCAACATTCTCGGAAGAATGTTGTACGCGACAACATAATCACCATGCAACATCCTTATAGCGTTTGCCTTGGCCATCCACACCTTTCCATACTTGACCGGGTAGCCGAATCGTTCGAAGACCAAACTCATGAGGAACTTCACCTTCACGGTTGGGTCATGGGATATCTCATTCAACAATTTGTAGCCTAGATTCTCAGACGTGAGTTGGCGATGTCCCTTGCTTCGGTCCGCTTTCTCCGGCGGTATGCACTCGTGGGTGGCCACACAACTCTTCAACTCCCATTGCCCGGTTTCTTTGATCTTTCTTCCACGGACCTTCCATGGGCAACCTTCCTTGTCACATTTGATGGTGTCGCGCAATGTTTTGTTGGAATGACGAACAACGAACGGTCTATGGTTCCGAATGGCGTAGTCACTCAACTATATCTTGAACTCTTGCAAACAACCAAACTTGATCACTTTCTTCAAATGAGCATTCTCATCCTCACCCGGTGGCCTCGGATCACCCATCCTCGGGCAAGGTGATGGTTCGACCAAGCCCAACCTCATGCCACCATCAACAACGGCCTTGTCGGCAAGACTAAGATCACGAAACAAAGAGGGTCCTCTTTCCTTGCCATTGACCTTCTTGTAAATTTGATTTTCTTGCGGCGTGAATCCATCCTCATCCAATTCTTCCGGTGGACCCTCATCATCCGACTCATACCTACACATACGGCTGTAAAGGAGGTTACGGTCCATGTCTTGTTGATGCACAATGACAGCCAAGTCACCAATGGGATTGTAATGAATCTCTTCTTCTTACTCATACACATCATCTTGAGCAATAACATCTCCATCAACATGAGCAATGGCATCTTCATCAACATGAACATTTGCATGTTCATCAACATGAGCAACGGCCTCATCTCCAACATGATCATCACCTAAAAGAACTATGGCTCTAGCATTGATGACCTCTTCATTTGGTTGGCTACTTGGTGGTTGGCTAGCCGCATTGTGGTCATACACCACGACAGCATCATGTATTGGGGAGGACACATTCCGGTTCAAGACGAGTAGTGGCCGAGGAACTTCAACCTTTGTGGCAAATAACTCAAGTGACTTGTCTTGTGATCCCTCAACTTTCTCCTTATACACTTCCCAATGCAATTGAGAGGTGATGGACATACTCTTTAATCGGGATTTTACTCCCACTCCCACATCATATCGCCCAATAAGCTTCACACCATCACTTGGGTTAATCCAATTGAGGACGTTTCTCACTTTCACGACAATATCATCATATCTCGGGCTTGTGTCAAAAACCATGGCCTCCTCCCCTTCGTCAGCATTTCCATCCATGAAAGCCGCCTTGTCCAAATAATGCACATTCACTAGTTTATCCATCTAAAAACAATGGAAAAAAATTGAGTCATCCATGAACCAGCCATTTCATATGGATGAACTATCTAAAATATAAGATTTTGAATCTAACAACTACTATACCTTAATCATAGCACTAACCCTAACCCTAACCTAACTAAACCCCTAACCCTAACCTAACTAAACCCCTAACCCTAACACTTAAGCTAGCTTGCCACAACAAAGAGTGACACATATTACTTAGGTCAACCATAAATGACCCATAAATGCACCATAAATGCACAATAAATCCTAAACTAGAGGAAGAACTAGGGGGTTGCAAAACTAGTTGATTCCAACACAAGTAGATGATTTGAACCAACCAAATGAAGGGGGGATGGGGGAGGTACCTTGGGTGATGCAAATGGCCTCGATCCAAGGGGCAAATCTCAAGCAATGAAGGGGGATCTAGTGGGTGCTTGGGTGGGGGAGAAGAGGGGGAGAGAGTGAGAGCTCGGGGAAGAAGATAAGTGGAGTGGGTGGGTGGTGAGTGGACCCCACCAAACCTTATCCTCCAGGACCCTACCGCCAGAGACCTCGGCGGTAGGGTGTCGGAGCCTACCGCCAAGGCTGGCGGCGGTATGTCCCCTTTGCCACGTCAGCGCCCGTTAACGGCCAGACGGCCGTCAACGGAACCTACTGCCAGGGGGGTGGGGTAGCCTGTAAATCTCTACCGCCAGGGCCTCCGGGGGTAGCTAAAAGGGTCAAATCTCGAAAAAATTCATATCGGGGTCAGATCCCGATTTTATACGCCAAAAGGGTCAAAACACGAAATTTTGCCACGAGAGGCGCTTCTACCAGGTCATCTTCCACCGGCGGCACCGCGACCTCGTCGTCGACTCATACTTGCCCTTTGTCATTGGCGAGGGTCATGGCATGATTGGCGAAAACCGCCAACCCCTCCTCTTCACCAACAATGCCAGCAGCAGCTGGAGCCCCTACCTGGGCAAAAGCGTCTAGAACCAAGTCCCCTTTGAGCACCCCGCCACCTTTGACACGCTCACACATGCATCCCGATGAGAAGGAGGTCGTCATTGACAATCTCATGGCATTCCAAGAGAGCAAGGAATATTACACCAAGGTCGTCAAGGCGTGGAAGTGTGAGTACCTCCTTTACGGATCGCCCGGCACTGGCAAGTCCACCATGATCGCCGCCATGGCCAACTTCCTCGAATACGATGTCTACGGTCTCGAGCTCACGGCGATCAAGAACAACACTGATTTACGGCAGCTCTTCATCAAGACCACGGGAAAGTCCATCATCGTCATAGAGGACATTGACTGCTCTGTCGACCTCACCGGAAAACGCCGCAATGACAAGAAGGCTACAAGCGACAAGGACTACGACAATGATGACAAGCCCTAGCTATCAGTAAAGCCGGAGAAGGACGACGCCACCAAGGTGACGCTCTCAGGCCTGCTTAACTTCATCGACGGGTTGTGATCTACTTGCGGAAGTGAGCGAATCATCATCTTCACTACCAACCATAAGGAGAAGCCGGACCTGGCGTTGATCCGGCGGGGCATGATGGACAAGCACATCGAGATGTCCTACTGCCGCTTCGAGGGCTTTAAGGTACTTGCCAAAAAATACCTAGATGTCATCGAGCACAAGCTCTTTGGGGAAATTCAGCGGCTGCTCGAGGAGACAGACATGTCGCCCGCCAACGTTGCAAAGAACCTGATGTCCATGTCGAAGAAGAAAAAGAGGGAGCCCAACGTGTGCTTGACAGGCCTCATCGAGGTGCTCAAGCAGGCCAAAGAGGACATGGCGGCGGCCAAGGTGAAGGACGCAAATGGCAAGGAGGCTGCAGCAAAGAAAGCCAAGGAGAAAGAGGAGGCGGAGGTGAAGAAAGCTAAGGAGGAAGACAAAGGGAAGGACAAAGAACCGGAGGAAGCCAATGAAGATATCAAGCAAGGTGACAAATGAAGTGATCTCAAGTCAGGAAGCTAAGAAAAAAGAGTGAGCTTGTTCACTAGTGCTCCCTTGCAAAAGAAAAATGCACTGATCTCACTTGTAATGTTGCTACTACATATGAAGCGTGCAACAATAGAAGATACTAACAAGACCCATTGAAGGACGATGAAAGCAAGGCGATGCTCTCACGCCTGCTTAACTTCATCGACGGCTATGGTCAGCATGCGGTCGTGAGCGAATCATCATCTTCACGACGAACCACAAGGAGCGACTGGACCCGGCGTTGATCCGACATGGCAGGATGGACAAGCACATCGAGGTATCATATTGCCTCTTCAAGGGCATCAAGGTGCTCACCAAGAACTACCTGGACGTCATGGAGCATGGGCTGTTTAGGGAGATTCGACGGCTACTCGAGGAGACAGTCATGTCGCCCACCGATGTGGCAGAGAACCTGATGCCAATGTCGATGAAGAAGAGGGACCCTGATTAGTGTTTATCAGGTCTCATTTAGCCGCTCGAGGAGGCTAAGAAAGACGTGGCAGCGGCAAAGACGAAGGCGAATGGGGAAGAGGAGGCAGAAGCGGAGAAAGCCGAGGAGAAAGAGGGGAAGAAAGAAAAGGAGAAAGACGACGGGAAGGGCGCAACACCGGAGGAAGCTAAAGGAGACACCAAACAAGGTGACGAGTGAAGTGACAGGAGTAGAGTGAGCATGTTAGTGTTCTCTTACAAACACAAACAGATGCAATGTTTGTTTAAATAAAATATGCATCACTCAACTGAAATAACATAATATTGGTTTCTCTTCTCTAATTCAGACAGAAAGCAGCTATTATAATGTTGCTATATACTCCCTCCGTCCCATAATGTAAGACGTTTTTGCAACTTGCAAAAACGTCTTACATATTAGACGGAGGGGGAGTAGTACATTATGCTACAATACCAAATGCTAACATGATATTGTTGTAAGAACAGAACAAAAACTGAGTGTAGTTTGCATATATATAAGTTTACTCTCTACAAAAGACAGCAGTCTGGTGTATATAAGTCGCCTATAAAACTTCTTTGTTCTGAACTTCTGATGAACATACAAATGCTACGACAGACCCCAAAACACAGACACATGCCATGATCAGGAAGGGGAGTTCGAAGCGGTGCTTACCGGCGCAGGCAAACTCACCTTGTGGTGACTCCTTGTCACAGAAGTGCCTCTGGAAACCGGAGCCGATGTAGACCGACGCGCGGAAACCGGAGGAGATGATGGTGTGTCCTACACCCATGACCAGAAGCGTCGCTGCTATGAAAAAGGCCTGCCTACTCCTCACGACTAGAGGAAGTGATTGGAGACGCAGCCTGCACCGAACCTCCCAGAGAAGTTCCAGATGCTCCAGAGCGACACCAGGGTGATGGTCTCCCTGCTCGTCTAGCCAAAGGGAGCCCCTTATCTGGCTGACGTAGTTCACCGTGGTTAGCCCCGATCCCATCCCGCAGGCCATCGCAAGGAAGAGCAGCCAGAAGTCGAATTTACACATGGCCTGCACCGCATTCAGGCTTTCTTTGTGCGACGACATGTCCTGACCAGATCCGACAAGCACAGTGCTAGAGCTGGTTCTTCTCGCTGTTTCGGTTCCGTCTTCTGAGCTCATACAGAAAAAACTGCTGGAGACATGATCAACAGCAGGAGTATCGTCACAAAGCAAACACTCTGTCCAGCTGAACTTATCACGAATACTTGGTTGCAGATTATGACAACTTTCAGGTACCCAGCAACAGTAAAGGCCATGAGAGAGAAGGCATCAAGGAACTTCTTGTTGTACCGCTGATGAGCGCTGTGGACATCGACAAAATACGTGAGAAGCAATGCGATGGCTGTGGGTAATATCTCTAGCATAAGTATGAAACTGCCAGGATCAATATGGAGAGTGCACTGTACCTGAACCGGTGTTGCTGCACTCAAGCCCAGAAAACCATGTATAGATGGTTTAATGCCATATGGAGTATGCCATGTCTGTAATTGTGTAACGAGACAAAACATGATACACTGCCTAATAAACGCACCTTATGATTGGTAGTTTGCTACGTTGTCAAGAAACAGAGTGCAGGTTAGGATTATTGAGCAAATCGTGTGCAATGTTGGATCCACACACGTTCATCGTCAGATTTGCCAATATACTTAGGTGAAAACTCAACACAATAACGACGAAAGTTCGTGCAATTAACGCAAATGATAGCTCCACCCAGTGTGGTAGATACAGTATTTCAGGAAACAAACATGGTGCTGAAAGGATGAGGCCAGCAAAAGAAGGCTGAATTATTGCCTCTCTGGTGTCTCTGGGCCAGATCACATTATAATGAAACAGTGACTGTGCCTACACAATTGCACTCTTCCTCTAGAATCAGTAATGCTGCCTCCCAGCCTCCAGGGAGCAAGAATTAATACAAGTCTAAGAAATCGCATTACTGTACTTTTCTGCTACTCTCAGCATATGCATCATCTGTATACTGTGCTATGCCACCAGAACAGATTCCTCACAGTCACAGCACATAAGAAAGGAACTGAAAGCAAACAAAACAAATGGTTCTTCTGATTTTTGATTCATCACAGTCACAGCAGAGGATGTGGCCCTTTTGATTTCACATGGATTTTTTGATACTTCAGATTTCATCTGTATACTTTGGATTTTTTTGATTTCAGCATATACATCACCTACACATGGTTGTATTGCAGCATGAATCACTACAGGTCTAAATAATCACATCATTTAGGTACTGATGGAGAGCAGAGACTAGATACTGCTTAACTCCTCGCAAATAATAATAATAATAATACTGCTTAGCGGAGTAAGAAAGAAAGCCGGCGAGGGGAATCAGGACGGCAGTACCTTCACAATGCCGTTGACGGTGCCGCGGTGGTCGGGGAAGTTCTCGACGGCGGTGACGACATGGCCGTACTATAGGAAGGTCTGCGCCTGCGCGGCGAGCAGCATGTAGAGGCAGACGAGCGGGATCGGGGCCGGCGAGGAGGACGATGCAGGGGCTTCAGCGGCCCACGGGCGCCTACGCGGAGAGGACCCCGGCGTTGGCGCTCGGCGTTGGCGCTCACGTCGAAGAAGGCGACGGCGTCGAGCGCGGACTGGTCGTAGAGCGCCGCCCACCGGCCACCGCGTCCCACGCGGCCATCGCCGCCTCCCCCCGCCGGAACAGAGGAGGAAAAAACAAAGCTTATTTTTTGGCTCGTGATGTATCTGCTTCAAGGTTCCAATGACGTGGGGCCTCTTTATGTTGACACGTAAGCTACGGGACACGCACTAGCCGCTCGCGTTATTGATAGCGAAGGCCAACTGAGAGGAAACCACTGCATTTGTTAAAGTAGAGAAATTTGAGCATTTTTTTTATAAAACTTTCAATCTATTTTTTTGGCTTTGATCTATTTACAAAGAACACAAAAATAAAAAAATACATCTATGTCCGTAGATCAATTAGCGACGACTACGAGTACTCAAACAAGCCGAAGGTGCCATCGTCTATTTCTCACTGGAGTCAGACCAAACTTGTTGTAGTAGACAAAAACTCGTCGTGCAAATGCCCCATAAGACCAGCGGATCAAAACTGGAACCGTACTTATGAAATTTTTGGGCATGATGGCTAAAACAAATTATTGGTTTCTTTTGTGAAAATGAATCTATAGTGTTGTCCAAATTGTTTAGGATTTTTTTTACATGAAAGTAATTAGAAGTGGTCCAGCTCAAAAACAAAGTAACTAGAAGTTGTCTCTGCTTTTTGCCAAGGCCGTTCTTCGTTTGTGGGCCTACATTATGGTGTGTGCGGTTATCTTAATTATGTATAAGATTTTTGTACATCTTCAACGCTGACCCGTAAATTTGTTTTCGCATTTGTCCGCGGACAGAGGGGCAAGTCCGTTGGCACTGACACAAGAGCCGACCATCCGACGTTAGCTGCGTACATTTCAACCATTGTTTGAATTAAACGGACGAAATTATGCAAATACAATGGATTTCATATCAACTGGACGAAATTCATTACATTTTGAAAGTTTTTTAACTAAAAACTATACCGGACGAAATTCATTACATTTTGAAAGTTTTTTAACTAAAAACTATACCGGACTAAGGTGAAACTAACTACGGCCAGCGCCGACGGATATCCATTTCCACGACATGGATACCTTTGACTAGCCTACGGCTGGCCGCGGCGATCTCCATTGTCTTTCCCATGACCAACAGCCCGCTCCTCGAACTGCCTTGAGCCCCGGAGGTATATGCTTTAGTGCAACTGCTCCTTTCCCCAAGTTCGGTAGCGCCGCTCGTCGTAGTGGCACCACCGGGTTGTGCTTCAGCCGGAGGGAAGGGTACGCGGGAGAGGGGAGGGTTTTTTGGTGGGCTAGGGCGGTCAGAAGAGGGCGTGGCAGTGGTCCGGACTCCCACAAAGCCCCCACCCCACCCCCCACATTTGTCTTTGATTTGCGGGAGAAAGTACATCCAAACCGCGTTGGATGGCTTTCGCGGTCCAGTCAATGCGGTCCGGACGGATGCAAGAGGTTTGAGGGTCGGCGTTGTTGGAGATGCCCTAACTGTTTGATCTCGTTTCCTTCAATGAAACCTTTGGTTTGCCCCTGTTTTTCTGAAAGAGAAGAACAAAAAGTGTAGAGGAAGATTTTTCAGATTCTGAAAGAAAACAAAGAAAGTGCAGAGGAAGAATTTTATTTATTTTCTTAGTACTATGACAATGGTCGCGAAAACTCCATTGGTGAGTCGTGACAAACTATACGAGCGGATAGTCGAAGGATGTGTGTCTCCGTCGGATCTCGCGGGATTTGGTCGGTGCTGGTCTTCGTTGTATCTATTTGGATACCGTTTTTGTTAGTCTTCATTCGTGTGGTTACATATTTAATCTTTCCGATTTACAACTCTCTTTATCGGTGATGATTGCTGCTCAGGTGCGCTAGTCCTTTGGGGCTTAGCATGACGACTTTTCGACTGTCTATTACAACAAGTTTTGCTCGACTCCGCTAAATGAGGGGCGATGATGTCGTTGCTTGGTGGTCCATGGGCCATGTTGTAATTTTATTACCTTTATTGTTCTCTGTACTATCATGATTGATGAATAGATTAAAAAAATTTCTCGCAATTAAAGATATTTAAAAATAAAAGAGCTGGCTCGATATTTTTGATTGTTCCCAAGTGAAAAAAAAGATAGAGATATTTTTGACTGTTGACTACTCGCTAATCCTTTTCACCACCCTTTCACCCACGTACATCGTTGGATACGAGCGGCTAGTCAAAAGAGCTGGCTCGATGTTTTTGATTGTTCCCAACTAAAAAAAGACAAGACAGTATTTATTTTATTGTTCGCTTTTTTTTTTAACATAATACAGACACAAGCGCTTATACATACGTGCATACATTCACCGCTATAAACACACACGAAGACCTATCCCTATGAGCATCTTCTACAGACTGAGCTGGTATATCATATAATTCAAGAATAATGCGAGTATCAGGACTTGAACCGTGATGAATAGGATATACCAATGTCCCACTAACCATTCAGAATTGTTCGCTACTCGCAAATCCATTGTAGCACCCTTTTACCCACGTTGGATACGCGCAGCCCCACAGGGTGGATGACGACGGCAGATGATTCCACTTCCACCATACAGTTCATCATCAAAATCAAAATAAAACAAAAGGAAACCTTTTCCTGACCAAACCAGTTCTTCATCTCCCTGTACAATACATGTATGTCTCGGTTGCATTGCATTTGGGTACCGATGGAACAAGAAAATTGGTTGATTAGTTTCCTGCATGTATACATGATGCTACTGCTACCTCGCTGCGTTTCCGCGACCGTATAAGCTGCTTTTACAGATGTAGTGATTCAGTCTCGCTCAGAGAAGAAGAAAAATCAGAGCCAGAAGCTACAAAAGTTAAAAAGGATGTTTGCTGTTACTACGATTCAGAATTCAGTTCAGGCTCGGGAGGCCGGCACCAGCGAGGGAGGTAGGCGCGAGCTGAAGTTCCTGTACCGGAAGGCCGCATCCTCTGCCTCCGCGCCGTCGTTGCTGCTTCCGTCGTCGAAGTTGAGCGCGTAGCTGAGCGGGTCGTACCTGAACTCCCCCGCGGCCGCCACGCGCCTCCTCCATCTGGCCCTGCCGCCATTTTGCGGCCTTTCCCCGCTGCTGCCCCGTGAGGACGGCGAGCCGAAGCAGCCGCACACGGTGGTCCGCAGCTTGTGGCGCAACGAGGGCGGCGAGTGTGGTGACGAGGACTCCACCGCGTCCATGGTAATGTGCTCGAGCTGATTGATAGGAGCCGGAGATGTGGAAAGAAGAGATGTCTTGTGTGAGTGAGTAGTGAGAGGAAGTGAGGAGGCAGGGATTGGCAATGGCTGGCTGGGTGGAGAAGGAAGGCGGAGGTGTGCGGGACTAAATAGGAAGGCTGGAAAAAAGACGGATAGGTACAACAGGGAGGTTAAAGGGCAAGAGAAAGCAAGCAAGCAAAGCTCGGGAGCCGTTGGGACGGGAGGGAGGAGGCCGATGGCAACGGCCGGTCGTTCGTGCAAAGTTGTCTAGCTTAGCTGCTTCAGTGCACTTACAGGCTTTGGTATTTTTTTTCCGTTTTTCCTTTGTTTACCATGATTGGCTTTGGAGCGTCAAACAGCTGGTGCTTTTTTCTCTTTTTGGAGATCAACATCTGATGCTTACGCGGACGTACCCTATGCCTCCGTTTACGTACTACGTTCGCATCATAAAAAAAAAGAGCATGATAAAAAGCAGTCACACGGCCGAATTGATGGATGTGAACTCCGGGGAATGTATCCGGTGCACCCGCATTTGTGGTGCTACCGGTGCAACGAATGCCATAAAATGTTTTAAAAAATCTGAAAAATATCTAACACGTTGACGCAACATCAATGTATGATGTCACAAAATTTCGTGTAAAAATTTGAAATACTTTTTGAGATACAAAAATGACAAATTTGACTTTGATGTGATAATGGGTCAAATCTAAAGCCCAAGTTATGTTATGTATTATTCAGTGTTGAATTTTTCATTTTTGTTTTTTGATTAGGTTTTGAATTTAACTTAAAATTTTGTGACAACCTACATTGATGTTTTGTGAGTGTGCTAATTTTTTTCAAGATTTTTTAAACATTTTAAAAGTATAATGTGAGCTCGGTGCACCAGTAGCACCAAAAGCTCCGGTGCACGAGATATTTCCGGGTGAACGCCGGCCGAATCGGATGCCAAACCTCCCAGTCCGGTGAAAGGTTTCGTATCAGACGGCCCACACTGACGGACGGACTGGATCGAGGCGATAATCCACTTCTGCCTTTTGATTCCCGTGATGGCGATGGCGGAGCTGCTGGAGTGAGCGCTCGGTCAAAACGTGCAGCCCGCGGAGAAGGAAAAACTACTGTAGCTCCGTCTCCCTGCACGGTTGGCTTGGTTCCCGTGCCCTCGGCTCGAGGCAGCCTGCAGAAGCGACCAACACAACACGCACGAGGCATCCTGTCCGTGTTCCACTACACGCGCACAATGCACATCTCGTAATGCACACTTCAGGCTTGACCACGTGACTGTTTCAACTTGCGTGGCGGCGCCATCCACTCGTTTAGATCAGAGGGGCCTCAACTGATCTGATCAGTGCGGCGATAGTGCTGTGCCCGTTTAGAGTAACTCTAGCAGATTCGGTATACCCCGTCTTACAAAAATCGATTTACAAAATACTGCAAAACGTTTTTTCACGTTATTACAGTACGAATTTTGTTTTGTCAAAACTGATCCTATAAAAACAGTCATGCTCCCGGCAAAATTACATAAACCCGCTATAAAAGTGTAATCTAAATTATAATTGGGTCTTTCGATTCCCAGGCCACGCCCGTGCCGGCTAGGCTCTTGCTGCTATGCTCTCGTCGGATAGCCGAGCGCCCGCACCACACACACACACACACACACACACACACACACACACACACACACACACACACACACACACACACACACACACACACACACACACACACACACACACACACACACACACACACACACACACACACACACACACACGTCTGGAGGCTCGTCGCGCCGGCGCTGTTGGCGCGTGAGGGAGTCCTGGATTAGGGGTCCTCGAACAGCCGAACTATATACTTTGGCCGGACTGTTGGACTATGAAGATACAAGATTGAAGACTTCGTCCCGTGTCCGGGTGGGACTCTCCTTTGCGTGGAAGGCAAGCTTGGCAATTCAGACATGTAGATCTCCTCCCTTGTAACCGACTCTGTGTAACCCTAGCCCCCTCCTGTGTCTATATAAACCGGAGGGTTTAGTCCGTAGGACAACAACAATCATAATCATAGGCTAGCTTCTAGGGTTTAGCCTCTACAATCTTGTGGTAGATCAACTCTTGTAATACTCATATCATCAAGATCAATCAAGCAGGAAGTAGGGTATTACCTCCATCGAGAGGGCCCGAACCTGGGTAAACATTGTGTCCCCCTTCTCCTGTTACCATCCGCCTTAGACTCACAGTTCGGGACCCCCTACCCGAGATCCGCCGGTTTTGACACCAACATTGGTGCTTTCATTGAGAGTTCCACTGTGCCATCACCATAAGGCTTGATGGCTCCTCCGATCATCGGCCACGATGCGATCCAGGGTGAGGGTTTTCTCCCCGGACAGATCTTCGTGTTCGGCGGCTTCACATTGCGGGCCAACTCGCTTGGCCATCTGGAGCAGATCGAGAGCTACGCCCCTGGCCGTCAGGTCAGGTTTGGAAACTTAAACTATACTGCTGACATCCGCGGAGACTTGATCTTCGACAGATTCGAGCCCGTGTCAGGTGCGCCGCACAGTCACGACGAGCATGACTTAGCTCTGCCGTCGGGCGGTGTTCGGGAGACCACACCTGTGGCTACTTCGGCCCTTGATCCGGAGCAGATTGCGCCGTCCGCGGACGGGTGGGTGGACCCCGCCACGGAGGCCGCACACTCAGCGGCGATAGAGCCGAATACTGAGTTCACCTCCTATGAGACCTGTGTTGCCGGACTCTTGGATTCGTCCCCGGCCACGGGCTCCGAACCGCCTGCGTCAGTGCCTATCGAATCTGATTGGGCACCGATCATGGAGTTTTCCTTCGCGGATATTTTTCAGCACTCGCCCCTGGGCGATGTGCTAAATTCTTTAAAGTCTCTCTCCTTGTCAGGAGACCCTCGGCCGAACTATGTCCGGCTCGAGTGGGAAGCGGACGACGAAGAAATTTGTTCCCCACCCACCACCCACTTAATAGCCACTGTCGACGATTTAACCGACATGCTTGATTTCGACTCCGAAGACATCGACGATATGGACGACGATGCAGGAGAGGAACAGGAACCACCGCCCACAGGGCGCTGGACAGCCACTTCATCACACAATATATATATATATATATATATATATATATATATATATATATATATATATGATGGATACACCCAAAGAAAACAATGACGAGGAACGGAAGGATGCAGCTGAGGGAGTCCTAGATTAGGGGGTCCTCGGACAGCCGGACTATATCCTTTGGCCGGACTGTTGGATTATGAAGATACAAGATTGAAGACTTTGTCCCGTGTCCGGGTGGGACTCTCCTTTGCGTGGAAGGCAAGCTTGGCCATTCGGATTGTAGATGTCCTCCCTTGTAACCGACTCTGTGTAACTCTAGCCCCCTCCGGTGTCTATATAAACCGGAGGGTTTAGTCCGTAGGACAACAACAATCATAATCATAGGCTAGCTTCTAGGGTTTAGCCTCTACGATCTCGTGCTAGATCAACTCTTGTAATATTCATATCATCAAGATCAATCAAGCAGGAAGTAGGGTATTACCTCCATCGAGAGGGCCCGAACCTGGGTAAACATTGTGTCCCCCGCCTCCTGTTACCATCCACCTTAGACGCACAGTTCGGGACCCCACCCGAGATCCGCCGGTTTTGACACCGACATTGGTGCTTTCACTGAGAGTTCCACTGTGCCGTCACCATAAGGCTTGATGGCTCCTTCGATCATCGGCAACGATGCGATCCAGGGTGAGGTTTTTCTCCCCGGACAGATCTTCGTATTCGGCGGCTTCGTACTGCGGGCCGACTCGCTTGGCCATCTGGAGTAGATCGAGAGCCACGCCCCTGGCCGTCAGGTCAGGTTTGGAAACTTAAACTATACTGCTGACATCCGCGGAGACTTGATCTTCGACGGATTCGAGCCCGTGTCAGGTGCGCCGCACAGTCACGACGAGCATGACTTAGCTCTGCCGTCGGGCGGTGTTCGGGAGACCACACCTGTGGCTACTTCGGACCTTGATCCGGAGCAGATTGCGCCGTCCGCGGACGGGTGGGTGGACCCCGCCACGGAGGCCGCACACTCAGCGGCGATAGAGCCGAATACTGACTTCACCTCCTATGAGACCTGTGTTGCCGGACTCTTGGATTCGTCCCCGACCACGGGCTCCGAACCGCCTGCGTTAGTGCCTATCGAATCTGATTGGGCACCGATCATGGAGTTTTCCTCCGCGGATATCTTTCGGCACTCGCCCCTGGGCGATGTGCTAAATTCATTAAGGTCTCTCTCCTTGTCAGGAGGCCCTTGGCTGAACTGTGTCCGGCTTGAGTGGGAAGCGGACGACGAAGAAATTCGTTCCCCACCCACCACCCACTTAATAGCCACTGTCGACGACTTAACCGACATGCTTGATTTCGCTCCGAAGACATCGACGGTATGGACGACGATGTAGGAGAAGAACAGGAACCACCGCCCACAGGGCGCTGGACTGCCACCTCATCATATGATATATACATGGTGGACTCCCCCAAAGAAAGCGATGGCAATAGGGCAACGGAGGATAATCCCCCCGAGAAGCAATCTAAGCACCAGCGTCATCGGCGCCGCTCTAAGTCCCGCCATAGCAAAAACAGCGATACCGGCCCAAGAAACAATAACGCTGCGGATAGTGCCGAAGACGAAGACAATCCCTTCCAGCCAGGCCTCGAGCGGGAGGATGGGCAAGCTAGCCCTAAGGAACAGGCAGCAGACGGAGAATTAGAGGATGACAATTACATGCCTCTCTCCGAAGACGAGGTAAGCCTCGGCGACGAAGAATTTATCGTGCCTGAGGATCCCGTCGAACAGGAGAGCTTCAAGCGCCGGCTTATAGCCACAACAAAAAGCCTGAAGAAAAAGCAACAACAGCTTCAAGCTGAACAAGATCAGCTAGCGGATAGATGGACTGAGGTCCTGACGGTCGAGGGATACGAACTCGAGCGCCCAACCAAAAGTTACCCAAAGCGCAGGTTGCTACCCCAACTCGAGGAGGAAGCATTAAAACCTACGCCTCCAGCGTATGATGCGGCTGACCGGCCACCTCGTGGCCGAGACAAAGCGCCATATCAGGCCGAAGTCCAGACCGCACCCCGTCGCCAGTAAACAAAAATACCAAGGCCCGGGGTAACACGCAGGACCTGCGAGACGTATTGGAAAACAAATCAGGACATAAAAGATCGGTCTACAGATCACGGGGGCGCGCCCCAACGCATGATGACAACCGTCAAGCCGGATATACTAAAAGCAAACCCGGCCGGGCCGAACACAGCAGACGTGACTCATATGAACTGCGTTGTGATATAGCCCGACACAGAGGCGCCGCACACCCCCTATGCTTCACTGATGAAGTAACGGATCATGAATTCCCAGAAGGGTTTAAACCCGTGAACATTTAATCATATGACGGCACTACGGACCCCGCGGTATGGATAGAGGATTTCTTCCTCCACATTCACATGGCCCGCGAGGATGATCTACACGCCATCAAGTATCTCCCGCTAAAACTCAAAGGGCCGGCTCGGCATTGGCTGAATAGCTTGCCGGCAAGGTCCATTGGAAGTTGGGAGAACCTGGTAGACGCATTCCTGGACAACTTCCAGGGCACTTATGTGCGGCCACCGGATGCTGACGATTTAAGTCACATAACACAACAGCCCGGAGAGTCAGCCAGGAAATTCTGGACTCGGTTCCTAACTAAAAAGAACCAAATTATCGACTGTCCGGATGCCGAAGTCCTAGCGGCCTTTAAACATAACATCCGTGACGAGTGGCTCGCCTGACATCTCGGCCAAGAGAAGCCAAAATCCATGGCAGCCCTCACGACACTCATGACCCGCTTTTGCGCGGGCGAAGATAGCTGGTTGGCCCGTAGCAACAACACAATAAGCAATCCTGGCACATCAGAAGCCAGAAACAGCAACGACAAACCCCGGCGCAACAAACACAAGCGCCGCAAAAATGTTAAAAACGCCGAAGATACGGCAGTCAATGCTAGATTTAGGGGCTCTAAGTCCAGTCAGCAGAATGGGCCACTCAAAAATGACAATCCGGGCCCGTCCAGTCTGGACCGCATACTCGATCTCCCATGCCAAATTCATGGCACCCCAGGAACACCAGCCAATCATACCAACAGAGAATGCTGGGTCTTCAAACAAGCTGGCAGGTCAGGCGCCAAAAACAAAGATAAGGAGTCTCAAAGCGAAGACGGCGACGAGGAGCCCAGATCATCAAGTACAGGAGGGCAAAAGAAATTTCCCCCGCAAATCCAAACGGTGAACGTAGTAAACGACACCTACAACCCGGACCGGATGCGCACCCTTAGGGATGTCGACTTAACGGAACCAGTCGTCCCACAATATAAACTAGGGCCGATCACCTTCAACCGCACGGATCGTCCGGTTAACACCAATCAGGGCAATCCAGCCGCACTAGTCCTCGACCCAATAATTGACGGGTTCCACCTCACACGAGTCCTTATGGACGGAGGTAGCAGTCTAAACCTGCTTTACCAGGACACAATGCGCAAGATGGGCATCGATCATTCGGTGATCAAGCCCATTAAAACCACCTTCAGAGGTATTATACCAGGTGCGGAGGCCAGCTGTACAGGCTCCATCGCCCTTTAGGTAGTCTTCGGATCACCAGACAACTACCGTGCCGAAGAGTTAATCTACGACATCGTCCTCTTTCGCAGTGATTATCAGGCACTGCTCGGACAAACCGCATTTGCTCGATTCAATGCGGTACCACATTATGCCTACCGCAAGCTCAAGATGCCCGGTCCACGTGGCGTCATCACGGTTAATGGCAAGACCGAACTTTCCCTCGGTACCAAAGAGTTTACCGCTGCTTTAACAGCAGAAACAACGAGTGACACCTTTCAACCAAACCTCGAGGCGACGGCCAGGCTCCCGGACACCGCCAAAGGACTCCGAACTACTTCGCGGCAGGATAACCCGCCTCGTCCAGAGCTCAATTAAACACTCCGGCAAAGGCCAGGACAGGCCACATACCGCGGCTCAACCGCTCTGCGGCACACAAGCATTTCTTACATTTTGTTTGCAGGTTCAACTTTGTGCAGACCAGGACTGGAGATATGGAAGCAGCTCGAACGCGCAGGGGAATCCTTAGATATTCCCCGCGATGACCATCCGACTATACTCCGGATCTGCACACAGCTTCTTCCCCCTGGTCTCAGCAGTGGCATTCGTACACCGCGATATGCCTTAAGTATGCCAGGGGCTTCGTTTCACCCATAATACGGCAATAAAGTCCAAACACCTTCATGGAAGTTCGGCACCCTGAACTTATAGCATTATATGCATCAGCTCCGAATCATGTCTTGGGTCAAATGTTGGGTTTGCCCGGCTCCCATGTTTTGCTGCCTTACGTTCCGCTATATCGGCTAAGGCGGCACAGGGAGAACTACTGCGATTGTGTCCCGGTTCTTCCGGACGAGCACCTCAGTAGAGAAAGCCAAAAACTGACTGTCATGATACGGCGAGAGCTGGTCAGCTGTTCGAGAGGTTGTAAAATCTTTAAGGATTTCTCCCGCATAATGCCATAACCAATGCAGCATGCGATGGATCGGTTTTTCTTCCGATCAGGTGCTTATAAGAGCCCCTCGTGCGGTCTTCCGAACACCAGGGGCTGCGCCTACCTTCCTTTCCTAAAGCTCCTATGGCTAAGTGAGAGTGATAAAGCCCTATAGTCCGATTGCCTGGTTCGTTGTGCTGAACACCTCCTTCGAAGGACCCAAAACTAGGATAATGAGTGATCAGGTTTATCCCGAACACCCCCGTACTTCCTACGTGGGGGCAGAAGCCGACGACTGGCCAACTCTCAGGATTAATATATAAAACGGCCGCGCAGGAGGATAAACTTTTATACAACAGGCAATAAATAATGACCTTGTTTAAACATTACAACATGATTTGCATTCATGGAAATATAATGTCCCTGGTGCATAGCTCCGCCGCAAGGTAGGATCCCTTCAGGACACTTTCATAATATAATTCGGGCTTGCGGTGCTCCTTCCCCTCTGGCGGTCCCTCGGTCATCAGCTTTTCAGCTTCCATCTTCCCCCAGTGCACCTTTGCGTGGGCGAAGGCCATTCGCGCACCCTCTATACAGACCGACCGCTTGATGACGTCAAGTCCAGGGAAGGCACTTACAAGCCGCTTCACGAGCCCGAAGTAGCTGCTTGGAATCGGCTCGGCGGGCCATAGCTGGATAATCAAATCCTTCATGGCTAGTTCCGTCGCCGTATGCAGTTCAATCAGCTGTTTCAGTTGATCGGCAAAAGGCACAGGATAATTCGGTGCCAGATACTGCGACCAGAAGATCTTATCCGCAGTGTTCCTTTCTTTGGCTCGGTAGAATTGGGCGGCATCCGATATGCTGCGGGGCAGTTCCGCAAACACCCCTGGAGAAATCCGAACTCAAAATTAGAAACATGATTCTCTCCTCAAAAACTTGATTTACATGGAAAAGAGCCTTACCCGCTGCGATCTTCCTCGCCTCTTGGATCTCCTGCAGGGCCCCTTGGGTTTCCCTCTGGGCATCGCGCGCGGCCTGATGAGCCCTGGTGAGTTCGGATTCTTTCTCCGTTAAACTCTGCTCCAAGGTCTCGCATTTCTTAACGGCCTCTTGAAGCTTCTGCTCAGCTTCAATAACCCTGGCCTCGTGCTTCTCACGAAGGGCATGCTCTGCGGCTGCCTTTTCCTCGGCCTTGGCCACAGCCTTCTTAAGAGCCTCGACTTCGGTCATCGTCCCTAGAGAAAATCATGGAACATATTTTATCATACTGGAAATTCGTTCGCACCAAACGCGAACAAGGCTTGCGCATACCTTGCTTATCTTCCAACTGCCTTTTCAACTGGCCAAGTTCTTCTTTGGTCCTCTCCAGACTTTGATTCAGTCCGGAGACCTCCGCAGTATGCGAGGCAGCAGCCGCTACAGACGGCTGCTTATAAAAGAGAGATAGGTGTCATCAAATGAGTCTTCCTGCGAAAATAAATTTGATCCTCTGTCCGGTTCTTTCACCGAACAGTGTATCAGGGGCTACTATCCATACTATGACATTCTTTGAAACCTCATAAAACGTACCTCAAAGCCTCAAGGCTGATGCAGGCTTCATTCAATCCACTCTCAGCAGACTGAATCTTCTCAATCACCGCACCCATAAGGGCACGGTGTTCATCAACGATGGAGGCGTTCTTCAGCGCCGTCAACAAAGCATCCGGCATCTCTGGTTGGACGGAGATTGCCGGTGGAACAGGCACGCCCCCTCCAGCCGAGGGAGGCCGCCTGCTTGATTCTGGAGCCGTATTGGTCTCCGGAATTGCGTCCGGCTAGGAGCCGAATTCAAGATGGCTCCCACCGACGACTCCCATGGGAATCTTCTCCCCCATGTCTCCGGCCCCTGAAGTTTGACCTCCAGGCGCCGCTTTCACGATCTCTTCCTTCCCTCCTTGGCCGGGGTCCTTCTGGGACGAAGCCTCGGTGTTATCCACATGTTTGGGGGAAGGGGCCTTCGGGGGCGTCCCACTCGCCATAGCATCCGAGCTCAGCAAATCCTCCGATGAGGATCGTTCGGTGCGGGACCTCACCGGACTACAAAAAATATGGCTTAGGTTGAAATATTATGCCATGATGAGTCTGGACGCATAAATGTGTTCGGATCTTATACTCACGAGTTCACCAGGGGCTGGGCCCTGGGATCCCACACCGGGCTGTTGTAGGCGGCGGCAGTGGACTCTTCTGGAAGAGGAGCTTTTCCCCTTTTAGGCGACTCGGCCTCCAAGTGTATGGAGGCCGCCCTCTTCTTTCTTCCCCCCGCTGGGGATTCGTCTTCCTCCTCCTCCTCGTCCTCTTCGAAGGCAGAACGGGCGTTGGAACCTTCGGATATTGTGTCTGAAGTGCCGCGGCGACGAAGGCCACCCCGGGTCTTTTTGGCCTCCTTCTCGGCCTTCCTCTTTCGCGCCTTGTATGGTGCCGGGACCAGCATCTTCGTCAGAAGTGGGTCGGCCGGTCCTTCGGGCAGCGGGGCCGGACAGTGGATCCGCTCCGCCTTCTTCGTCCAGCCCTGGGGGAGTTGAGGAAAACGCACTAAGCATTTCCCTTGGGCTATGCGGATAAAACATAAAATAACTTACCGAGCTTGCAGGGCGGGATAGTTGGTACCCGCGGTCCTCGGCCGAGTCCGGCCATGATTTGCCGGTCTTGAAAAGCACCTTCCAGATGTCTTTGTGCGAGGAGCCAAAGAGCTCTCGCAGGGTCTGGTGCTTGGCCGGATCGAATTCCCATAGATTGCAAGCCCGGTGTTGACAAGGCAGGATTCGGCGAACTAACATCACCTGGACTACATTGACAAGTTAGATGTTCTTGTCTTCCATGTCCTTAACGCGCGTCTGGAGCGCCGAAGTTCGTCGGAGGAAGACCAGTTCAGGCCCTTCTTGGGCCAGGACGTAAGCCGCAGAGGGGCTCCGTATTGGAACTCTGGAGCAGCGGCCCATTCCATGCCGCGCGGCTCGGTGATGTAAACCCACTGCTGCTGCCACTCTTTGACGGAATCATTAAAAGTACCTGTTGGCCATGGGACGTTGGGCATCTTGCTCACCATAGCACCCCCGCACTCGGCATGCTCGCCGCTCACCACCTTTGCTTCACATTAAAGATCTTCAGCCATAAGCCGAAGTGTGGCGAGATGCGAAGAAAGGCCTCGCACACGACGATGAATGTCGAGATGTTGAGGAAGGAATTGGGGGATAGATCATGAAAATCAATCCCATAATAATACACGATGCTGCGAACGAACGGGTGGAGGGGAAACCCTAGATCGCGGACAAAATGAGGGAGGAATACAACCCTCTCGAGGGTTTCCGGAGTAGGGACGATCTGTCCCGCCGCCGGAAGATGGTGGCTGATTTTCTTGGCCAGGTACCCGGCCTCCCGAAGCTTTTTGATATCCTTGTCCTGGACGGTAGAGGCCATCCACCTGCCTCCTGCTCCGGATCCGGACATTTTTGGAAGGCCTTTGTGGGCGGAGAAGACGAACGCTTGGGCGCTGGAGCTCGAGCGAAGGGGAATGAATCGGGAAGAAGAAAGCATGGGTGCGAAAGGGAGTCCTTATCCCCTTATAAAGGCAGTAGGGATTCTGCGCCTCCCCACTTGCCTGGTAAACTCGCTTATTCCCCGAGCGCCGTGATTGATGGCGCGGCTGGGTTACCCACACCCATATTGATGAGAATCCCGTGATCAGGGGACACGATCTCTGCTTCGACAAGACGTGCCAAGAAAACCGCCTCGCAATATGTGAAGTAGCTGGTCGAGAAAAACGGTTCAAATAATGACCGGGCCATGGCGTGATGTCACGTTATGAAAAGTTGTCAGCAGATTAGATTTGTGGAAATATTATACTCTCTATGGTGGTATGTGGAATTTGTTTTGCAGAGCCGGACACTATCCTTGTGTTCAAAATCTTCTATGGAGTATTCGGAGGAGGAACCCGCCTTGCAATGCCGAAGACAATCTGCGCGCCGGACTCATCGTCATTGAAGCCTGGTTCAGGGGCTACTGAGGGAGTCCTGGATTAGGGGGTCCTCGGACAGCCGGACTGTTGGATTATGAAGATACAAGATTGAAGACTTTGTCCCGTGTCTGGGTGGGACTCTCCTTTGCGTGGAAGGCAAGCTTGGCAACTCGGATCTGTAGATCTCCTCCCTTGTAACCGACTCTGTGTAACCCTAGCCCCCTTCGGTGTCTATATAACCGGAGGGTTTAGTCCGTAGGACAACAACAATCATAATCATAGGCTAGCTTCTAGGGTTTAGCCTCTACGATCTCGTGGTAGATCAACTCTTGTAATATTCATATCATCAAGATCAATCAAGCAGGAAGTAGGGTATTACCTCCATCGAGAGGGCCCAAACCTGGGTAAACATTGTGTCCCCCGCCTCCTGTTACCATCCGCCTTAGACGCACAGTTCAGGACCCCCTACCCGAGATCCGCCGGTTTTGACACCGACAGCAGTGAAGGATAGTTCCCTCGAGAAGCAACCAAAGTGACGGCATAGGCGCCGCTCCGAACGCCTCAGCAAAAACAACGATAACAGCGCAAGAAAGAATAATACCCCGGTCGACTCCGAAAGAAACGAAGACCACATGGATCCAGCGACGGAGCAGGATGAACCAGCGGACGGCGAACATAGTACGGAGCCACTATCCGATCACGGCGACGCTGAGGGTAAAGCTAATCAACCTGTCTCCGGAGAGGAGAACAGTCCGGACGACGATGCACACATCATCCCGGAAAGGCACTTGGAGTAAGAGAACCTCCATAGAAGGCTTATTGCCATCGCGAGGAGTCTGAAGAAGCAGAAGCAAAGGCTTAAGGCCGCGCAAAATACACTCATCAGTAGATGGAATAAAGTGCTTGACACTGAGGAAAAGTACGGTGGCAGTCGCCACACAAAGAGCTATCCGAAGCGCAAGCTACTTCCTGAATTCGATGACGAGGCTCTAGAGCCCATACAACCGAAAAATAAAATGGCCGATCAGCCGGATCGATCACCCCGTGGCCGCGACAGGGCGGCTAATGATGCCACACATAAGTCAGCACACGATTTACGTGAGGACTTGCACCAAAAAGCCGGTATGACCAGGTCCATCTACGGATCCAGGAAGCGCGCTCCGGCACAGAATCATGGCCGGCCAAACGGCTATACTGACCGAATAACAGCTCGGAATCAAAACCAAACACTGCAACCGTCAGAATGCCATGACACATCCAAATATAGGGGTGCCGCGCACCCCCTATGTTTCACCGATGAGGTGCTAGATCACGAATTTCCGGAGGGATTCAAACCCGTGAACATAGAGGCATACGACGGAACGACAGACCCTGGGGTCTGGATTGAGGACTTTATCCTTCATATCCACATGGCTCGCTCAGATGATCTCCACGCCATCAAATACTTGCCCCTCAAGTTGAAAGGACCAGCTCAGCACTGGCTGAAGGGCCTCCCCGAAAACTCAATTGGAAGTTGGGAGGAGCTTGAGGACGCTTTTAGGGCTAATTTTCAAGGGACCTATGTCCGACCTCCGGATGCAGACGATTTAAGTCATATAATTCAACAGCCCGGAGAGTCAGCCCGAAAGCTTTGGAACATATTCCTCACTAAGAAGAATCAAATTGTCGACTGCCCGGACACCGAAGCCTTAGCGGCTTTCAAACACAGTGTCCGGGACGAATGGCTCGCCAGACACCTCGGCCAGGAAAAATTGCGGACAATGGCAGCCCTAACAAGCCTTATGACCCGCTTTTGCGCGGGCGAAGATAGTTGGCTGGCCCGTAGCGGCACCAGCGACCCAGGCACATCCAAAGTCAGGGATGGCTATGGAAAACCACGACGCAATAAAAGCAAGCGTCGAAACAATGAAGACAGCCCAGACAACACGGCGGTAAACGCCAGATTCAGGGGCTCTCGACCCGGTCAACGAAAAAAGCCATTCAAAGGCAGCAGAGATGGACCGTCCAGCCTAAACAAGATTCTAGACAGATTATGTCAGATTCATGGCACCTCCGACAAACCTGCAAATCACACCAACAGAGAATGCTGGGTCTTCAAGCAGGCCGGCAAGCTAAAGGCCGAACACAAGGGGAGGGAGACACCAAGTGAAGACGAGGATGAGCCTTGCCGGCAAAACACTGGGGGACAGAAAAAATTCTCACCAGAGGTCAAAACAGTGAACATGATTCACGTAACAAAAAGGAGGAGCAAATGCGCACTCTGAGACATATGCGCCGTAGAACCCGTCACCCCCAAGTTCAACCCTTGGTCGGCCTGCCCGATCACTTTTGATCCCAGGGATCACCCGACCAGTACCCGACACGGAGGATCGGCTGCCTTGGTACTAGACCCAATAATTGACTGATACCATCTCACCCGAGTCCTTATGGACGGCCGCAGTAGTCTTAATCTGATATATCAGGACACAGTCCGCAAAATGGGGATAGACCCGACAAGAATCAGCCAAAGCAATACTACCTTTAAAGGAGTAATACCAGGCCCAGAGGCCCGCTGCACGGGCTCTCTAGTACTAGAGGTTGTATTCGGTTCTCCCGACAACTTCCGAAGTGAAAAGTTAACCTTCGACATCGCTCCATTCCGAAGCGGCTATCAAGCACTACTCGGAAGAACGGCCTTCGCTCGTTTTAATGCAATACCACATTACGCTTATCTTAAGCTCAAGATGCCCGGTCCACGTGGCATCATCATAGTTAGCAGGAACACAGAGCGTTCCTTACGTGCGGAAGAACGTGCGGCGGCTTTAGCAGCTGAACACTGAACGACCTCTCCAACCAGAATAAATGATCGGTCGTCAAGACCGCGGACACGGCTAGACGAGTCTGGCGCACCCCTAGCTGTAACAGCTCAGATAAACCTGAGATTGGGTCGAGGGATATACCCCCATAGGTGGTGCTAGGGGCTTCCCGCATGTAAAAAGGGCTACAGTTCGGCTTGACCTTATTTAGATTGAATTTTAATGGTTTATTAAGAATAACCAATTTTTCGCACGAAGACTTTCACCTGGGTTTTTCTATTTTACAGATGATAATCGTGCTACACCCTTCCAGGATACAGCACAACGGAGACACATGCGTAGACACCGCTCAAAGGTTTCTTTTTAGATTAAGACCCTGTGTAAACCTTTATTACTGTCTCTTGTTGCTTCACGCCCTCCGGATACTCAACACAACCGAGAGGGATGCTGGTGTTATTGGCATTTCGCCACGTCAGACTAATGCACATACCTAGAAATTCAGGGTTCATCATCAAGGGCGTTACTCAGCCCGATATATGTTGTAAAGTCCGAATACCTTAGGGAGTGTTCGGCGTCGCGAGTTTGGCCTTATATGCATCAGCTCCGAATCATGTCTTTGGTCAATAGTTGGGTTTGCCCGGCTCCCGTGTTTTGCTACCTTACGTTCCGCTCTATCGGCTAAGGTGGCACCGGGAGAACTACTACGATTGTGCCCTGGTTCATCTGGATGAGCACCTCAGTAGAGAAAGCCGAAAACTGACTGTCATGATAAAGCGTGAGACTGGTCAACCACTCGAGGACTCAGCGGAATCTTCGCGATTCCTCCGCATTAACGAAGGACCTGTTTCCCGGTCATGTACGTACGCGCACCGTATTCGGATAAGCGAGGAAGTACCAGGGGCTATATAGTAGCCCCACTGTCAAACTCCTATGGCTAAGTGAAAGTGTTAAAGCAATATAGTCCGATTGCCTTGTTCGCCGCGCTATCACGTCCTTAATGGACCAAGACGTTGGATCAAGTGTGAATATGCGCTTTTCCGAACACCCCCGCATTATATGCGTGGGGGCTGAAGCCGACGACTGCAAACTTTCAGGTTATATACATACATAAACGGCCGCAGAGGAGGCATCATAATACTTTCAGGCAAAAGTATAAACACAGCCTTTATAATTCAAATAGCTTTGTTTTTACAATCGGGATACATGTCACTCGAACATGATACTCTTCGAGCACTGAGCCTCTATTAAACAAGCACCTTCTAGGACTTCTTCAAAATAGTGCTCGGCCGAGACCTGGCCTATGGCCGGATCCTGGGTTGCAACAGCGGTGGCCTCCATCTCTGCCCAGTATGTCTTAACACGGGCAAGAGCCATCCGCGCACCCTCTATGCACGCCGACCTCTTTACAGCGTCGATATGCGGCACAGCACCAAGGAATCATTGCACTAAACTAAAATAACTATTCGGCCTTGGCCCTTCCGGCCAAAGATGATCCACGACAGACCTCATGGCAAGTCCGGACAATCTATGGAGTTCATCCCACTCGGCCATTTGTTCATTTAACAGCACCGAACATGTTGGAGCACTGAACTGCGACCAGAACAACTTTTCCACTTCATGATCTTTTTGATCTTTGAAAAACTCAGTCGCATCAGCAGCACTCGTTGCCAAGTCCAAGTACGCGTCTGCAGCACTCCATAATTTATCCAGAGGGGCATACTTCGGATCTCCAAACTTCGTCCGCAACAAAAAGGGCTTCCCAGCCGTGATATTTCTGGCTTAACGAAGCTCCTCCTTCGCTGCTCTGATTTTAGAGTGGGTTTCCTGGGCTGCTACCATGGCTTTCTTCAGGTCCGCCGCTTTCGCTTGGCTTTCCTTTCCAAGAAGCTCATACCGGTCGGCGGCATCCTTCAGCTCAACAGCCATCTTGGCTATTTTTTCTTCGCTCTGGCGATGAGCAGCTTGTTCGGCTCTTAACTCTTCGGCCGCCTTTAGGGCGGCCGCATCGCTTCTCCTGGCTTGTTCCTTGGCTTGGGCAAGCTCCGCCCGAAGGGTCTCCACGGCGGAAGCTCCATCTGCAGTCACAACATATTACAAATACTAGCATCGTGCTCCTCTTAATATCTGTTGACCACCGGAGAATACATACCCTGTGCCTCGTCAAGCCGCTTGTTTACAAGCACGATGTCGGCATCTGCCGCATCAAGTTGCCGCCTCAGTTCGGCAAACTCACCAGTCCAGCCAGCCACCTGACCCTCAGCCGTCTGCACATGAAGGCAACATGGTCATTACCTGGAACTATGATCCTCTGTTTGCCGCCTTTGGACAGCAACCAGAGTCTCAGGGGCTACTATCTGCATAGGGCACACCTAGCGTGTGCGGTACCGTCAAAATATATATATTACTTTGCGTACCTCAAAGCCTCTTAGCAGGCTCATAAAAGCTTCATGCAACCCAATTTTGGCGGATGAAATCCTCTCAACCACCGTATCCATTGAAGTACGATGAGCCTCTGAGATAGCTACTTGCTCCAGAAGACCCATCAGTGCGTCCGGTCGTGCACCGGACAGTCCCGGACTCTTTCTGTTGCTCTCCTTGGGAGCCGAATACTCCGGACTTTGGGTGGCCGAAGGGTTACCTTCTGACCTTGGAGGATCAGGAGAAATCCTCCGTGACGACACCTCAGGGTCGTCCGCCTCATGAGGCGGGGAGGCACGGGGAGGCATTTCGCTCTCTATCATCTCCGGAAGAAGATCCCCCGAAGACGAACTCTGGCGAGAAGGGCTACGATCCGAACTACAAGACATACGTCTCGGTTATTGTCCTTAGAGACGAAGCAGGATATATTTACCAAAAATACTCTTGTTCACTTACAACTCGGTGGAGGGCTGATCCCCTTGCGGGCACTGTGCGGTAAGAATGCCCTCCGGGGCAGGGCCCCCAGGTGAAGGTTTCTTCCCTCATTTGGAAACCCTCATTTCCAAGTCTTCAGAGGCGGTCCTCTTCCTTCCCTGGGGAGAGGGAATTTCAGATTCTTCTCCCCGATCATCCTCCTTCGCGGAGACACTAATTCCCCCGGTCTGGATGAGTAATGAGTGAGGCCCGCTTTCGGCTTCTTTATTCCTCCCTTTATCTTGCTCTGATGGCACTTGATAAGGTGCATGCTCGAGCATCCTGGCTAGTACAGGATCCAGTGAGCCTTCGGGAAGGGGAGCCGAACACCTGATCATCTTCGCCTTTTTATCCAGTCCTGGTCAAAGGGTGATTTTTCAAAATGATGTTAGAAAAGAAAGCGTGTTCGGCCGCATAATTACTTACGTGGGTATCTGGACGATTGCAGTTTAGACCCGCATCCTCGGTTGTGTCCGGACACTTTATTCGTGATCCGAAGAACAATCCATACATCCCTTCGAGCGTCACGCCGAAGAATTGCTGAATAGTTTGCGGTCCTTCCGGGTTGAACTCCCACATAAGGAGAGGTCGACGTTGACATGGCAGGACCAGACGAACTAGCATGACTTGCATTACCTTGACAAGGCTGACATCTCTCTTGAGGAGATCTCGGATGCAACTCTGCAATGTCGGCACGTCATTAACTGGCCCCCAGTCCAGCCCCTTGTTGACCCATGACGCCAATTGTGGCGGGGGCCCCGAACGGAAGGCGGGGGCAGCTGCCCACTTAGAACTTCGGGGAGCTGTGATGTAAAACCACTCCCACTGCCATAAGTCGGACATCTCCGGGAAGGAATCCTGTGGCCATGGAGCATCGGCGCCTTTGCTTATTATGGCACCTCCGCATTCTGCGTGTCACCCATCGATCATCTTCGGCTTCACACTGAAGGTCTTGAGCCATAAGCCAAAGTGTGGGGTGATGCGGAGGAGGGCCTCACACACGACGATGAACGACGAGATGTGAAGGATGGAATCCGGAGCCAGATCATGGAAATCGATCCCATAATAGAACATAAGCTGTCTAACAAAGGGATCGAGACTAAAGCCTAGCCCTCGGAGGAAGTGGGAAACAAATACAACACTCTCGTTGGGTTCAGGAGTGGGGAGGACCTGCCCTTGAGCAGGCAGCCTGTGCGAGATTTCGGCGGTCAGATACCTGGCTTCTCTTAGCTTCTTGATGTCCTCCTCTGTGACAGAGGAGGCCATCCACCGGCCTTGAAGGTTGGATCCGGATATGATTGAAAGTCCGAAGCGCTTAGCCTGAGCCTTGGGTGTTGGAATTCGAGGTGGGGGAAGGGAAGGATCGAGCGCGAGAAGAAAAGGATAGGCCTTGGCCCCTTTATAAAGAGGGTGAATATCAAGCGTCCTCCGCGTGGCCGTTTGGAACTTGCCTAAAATCGAGGAGTCATACCAGCAGGCACGATTGGGTTATGCATACCCGTATTGATGAGATTCCCGTGATAAGGGGAACACGATCTCTGCTTCGACAAGACGTGCTAATAAAACCGCCTCGCAACACATGCAGTGGCAGGCTGGGAAAAACGGTTCGTAATGGCCAGACCATGGCAGGACGTCACGTTATGAAAAGTTGTCAGCAGATTAGATTTGTGGAAATATTATACTCTCTACGATGGTATGTGGAATTTGTTTTGCAGAGCCGGACACGATCCTTGTGTTCGATATCTTCTATGGAGTATTCGGAGGAGGAACCTGCCTTGCAATGCCGAAGACAATCTGCGCGTCGGACGTATCGTCATTGAAGCCTGGTTCAAGGGCTACTGAGGGAGTCCTGGATTAGGGGGTCCTCGGACAGCCGGACTATATACTTTGGCCAAACTGTTGGACTATGAGGATACAAGATTGAAGACTTCGTCCCGTGTCCGGGTGGGACTCTCCTTTGCGTGGAAGGCAAGCTTGGCAATTCGGATATGTAGATCTCCTCCCTTGTAACCGACTCTGTGTAACCCTAGCCCGCTCCAGTGTCTATATAAACCGGAGGGTTTAGTCCGTAGGACAACAACAATCATAATCATAGGCTAGCTTCTAGGGTTTAGCCTCTACGATCTCGTGGTAGATCAACTCTTGTAATACTCATATCATCAAGATCAATCAAGCAGGAAGTAGGGTATTACCTCCATCGAGAGGGCCCGAACCTGGGTAAACATTGTGTCCCCCGCCTCCTGTTACCACCCGCCTTAGACGCATAGTTCGGGACCCCCTACCCGAGATCCGCCGGTTTTGACACCGACAGCGCGCACCACAACGGACGCGGCCGAGCTCATGCTTGTGCCTACGGCCGAGCCCTTGCCGCTGCTTCTCTAACTAGCTAGCTAGCAAAGCAACGTCCGCGCCTAGCTAGCGCGTTGCTGTTGCACCAGGTGGCCAGCGGCGAGGTCATCCGCGGCTGGCGCGTACGGCAACGAGCAGTGAATGCATGTCCCCGGGCGGCGGCGTGCGATAGCTCGCATGTGGCGGAAGCGGCGAGATTTGGCCAGAATCAAGCTCGGGAGGCCGTGGTGCGGGGTGCGAGGGAAGTGGTCGGAACTGAAATTTCCCTCTCGTTAAGGATAGAGGATACTATAAAAGAGTAGCTCCTCCCGTACATATGGAGGAAATGGGCCACGGTTTGGAGAATCCCTCAAAAAATATTCCGGGATGGTTGAATATATGGGATCTTTTTGGGCCGGCAAAATGGGCTCCATCCCGTAAACCGGCGGTGATTTTGCCGTATGTTCCGGTGTATGGGATCTGTAAGAGTTGCTCTTAATCAATCATTCGATGCTCTTGCAAAATTGGAGCTCGGAGAATTTATCAAGCTCAGCCCTTTTCCGACTGCCACCAAGGTTTTCTAACCAAGCAAGTTAGAGCATCTACAGCCGCACGCACGCGGTGCCTTCGTCGACAGTGACCGGTCACCTCTCAAATTTTTATTTTCACAGCCATGTGCTTCACTTTTCCCTTATACATCCGGTCACATGCATATGATTGGCGGAGATGAGTGAGAGAAAGAAGTGAATGAAAGAATAAACAAAGAGAAGAGGTGGTCCAAATCCACTAACTGGCCACGTCCGGATGCACCTCATACTCATCCTATATATGAGGCAATATGAGGAGTGTCGGACAGCCCGGGTATTTAAGGAGGCTTTGAGGAGTCTGGTTGGGTCAACTTTTTTCCTCCTCTCTTATGTCCGGTTAGTGGTCCTGCGTCCGTCCGATCAATTTGAGGATTCTGGCTGTAGATGCTCTTAGATCGTCACAGACTGGAAATCATAGTGTTTTTTTGGCGAATGGAAATCATAGTTTGAACACTCCCATTACATAGGTTGGGAGAGCCTGGGCTACAGGTTTTACCATAAGTTCTCTGTCCGCCTGCAAGAGCATTCAAATGATGTGTCCAAGTTGGGGATATTACCACTGGGCGTAAACCGGCCAGGAGAGGCCGGGTTAACTTCATAAGTAGTTCATCTGTATCCGAAGCCCATGAAGACAGACGGTGATGCTTCATGAAGGCCCAGGGCCCAAAGCCGGTTTAAGGCCTGTAGACACAAACTGGTATTGAGATGTAAACTTGTGTTGTAAGATAGAAGTAGCAGAGACCGAGCTGGACACGATTATGAGTCGGCCTCGGAGTCTGTAAACCGACGGGCGTCAACCCATATATATAAGGGGACGACCCGGCGGCGGTTCAAGGACAACAGACAACAACTCGAGACTCAGGCAAAGCGTATTCGCTCCCTGGTCATCGAAACCCCATCAATTCCATCACAACTAGACGTAGGCTTTTACCTTCATCGTAAGGGGCCGAACTAGTATAAGACTCTCTTGCGTCCCTTGTCCGCTTTAACCCCTTTAAGCTAACCCGTAGCGGTGGCTCCACGACTAAGTCCTTTCTCTAGGACATCTGCCTTGTCAAAACCGCGACAGTTGGCGCCCACCGTGGGGCTATCGCACGATGGTTTCAAGTCCTTGGAGGGCAACTTCGAAAGGGCTCAAGGGTTACGCTGTCGGCCGGATGACCAAGAGTCGTCGCGGCAAGCTCTACATCGACGATGCAGGCTGGGGCCCCAAGGCCGGCTCAATCGAGTACGGGTACCGGGTCCCCTTTGGTGGCATACATGTTTTCATTGGCAAGATCGGCGAACCGGGCCCTGAGCCGGACATCTGCACCGACCTTGTCGAAACGGCTCAGCGTGCGAGATCTGCCCGGGTCAAGCCTGTCATGAAGCGTGCCTTCGTGGGAGTTATCCATGGAGGTGAATCTGAGGATAGATCGGAATCTGGTGGTGAGCCGTCGTTTATTCCAGCGACGAGTCATCGACTGGAGAGACCGAGTCGTTATATCAGTTACAAGATGGCTGGATTGGGGGCTGTTCTGATGGCGACAGTATTCCGGACCCCTTTGATCTGCCAAACCGGGTGGCGATCTTCATGGCTGGCGCGCAACCAGCACTCCACTCTTCGACCACAGCGGCGATGATTTCCGGATCAGCAGCGGCAGGAGCGGCTGGGGCAGGAGGCCCTGTGTGACCGCCAGCTCGGGTTCTATCTGATTTGTTTGATGTGTTGGCAACGCTGATGGCGGAGGTTAACCCAGCGGATCAGGATGCACACAATGCGGAAATCGTGAAAGTGAAAGATCAGATCACCCAGGCAAAAGCCGACTTAGCAGCTGAGGACACCAGGATAGCCGCGGAGCGGGCCGCTTTGGATGCACAAGCTTACCGGATTATGCTGGATCAGAGTGCATCGAACGAAGTCCTGAAGAGGAGGCACCGATCTCGCCTGCCGCCGGTTTATGATGCTAGAAATCTCTTTAACACCCCAGGAGCAGGGACCAGTAATCCGCCGATGGTAAACCGGGCAGAGGCACCCGGAGCAGGGGCGCCGGTTCAGCCACGTTTGGTGGATCCGCCTCGTCAGAACAACATTGTGGTACCTCATGTCCCCACGCCACCAGGTCATTATTCTAACCCAATGGACAACATTGTCGCTGCTGCTTCACGGCTGGCGGCCATCCCGATCGAAGGCGATTCTCCAGCAGCGGTCGAGACGCGTCGGGTTAAGGAGCTTCTTCAGACAGCCTTGGTTCAACAGGAGGCTTATTCATATAGTCGCGATCGGATTCATTCCACTCCCCGTCCAAGCCGGAGTTACAGCAGGCGTATGGATGAACCGACAGTATCAAGCAATGCACGGAACCGTGATCCGCCCCGTGGCCATAACCCGGCGGGTGGTGCCGGTGATGCTCAGGAGGTGGTGGACTGGGCTCGGGCACGCAGAGAGGCCGAGTTAGCGGCGCAGCACGAGGCCCGTCAGCTTACTCCGGTTCGTCCAACCACATCGGTGGAACCAGGAGTTACCTCTAGTTCCTTGGGAGTTCCATGTCTTGTCCCAGCGTTGCGCAATGTGCGCCTGCCCAAGGATTTCAAGGCCCCGCGCAAGGTGCCGAATTACACCGCCGATTTATCCCCTGAAACATGGGTTGAAAGCTACGAGATGGCCATGGAGATACTGGACGTGGATGATGCGGCATGTGCAAAGTACTTCACCATGATGCTAGAAGGAACGGCCCGCACTTGGCTAAAGAGCTTACCGGCTAATTCTATCAGGTCATGGGCCGAGTTGAGAGCCCAGTTTATTCAGAATTTCAAGGATACATGCAAGCAGCCCATGTCAATTGTGGACTTAGCTGCCTGTGTCCAGGAGGAAGGAGAGTCAACAACCCATTGGGTGCGCCGGGTTTCGGAGATTTTGCATTCATCAGACCGCATCAACGCTGACACCACAGTTTTAACATTGGAAGGCAATTGCCGGTTTGAACCCTTTAAGTTGAAGTTGGGACGGCTCAAACGTCATTGTAATGACATGGGAACCCTCATGGCTGCACTGGTGAAGTATGCCGACTCTGATAGCACCAAGGATCCCGAGTCTGACGATGATAAGACATGGAAGGGAAAGAAGAGCGGCAACGCCAAGGGGCAGCACCACAACCCGGCGGGTCATGGAAATGGAGGCAAGCGTAAAGCGGACCACGGTTTAGACTTTGTGGCTAACACTAATACACACGACAAGGGCCAGTGGCATAAGGGTAAACCGCCCCGGCGCAGTGGAATGCCGAATCCTAATCCGGACCGTTTGTCATATCTGTTGAACCAGCCCTGTCCAAAGCATGGGACGAAGGAGGAACCGTCTACACACCTCTGGAAAGATTGTTACATCATGCAAGAGTTCAAAAATTCTGATTCTTTCCGGTATGATCATGGATCAGGAGGCGGTTTGGGCTCTGGTTCTCATGGGCCAGGTTATGGTGGAGGAAATTCCGGTTCAGGATTCCATGGCAATCAGGGTGGACATAACAATGAAAGTAATCAAGGTAACCAAGGTGGCTATAATCATCAGGGTAATCAGCAGCAGCAGCAACAGTCGGGTTACCAGAGCAACCCGAAGCAGTTGAATAGCGGACAGTATCATGTCTTCACCACTAGCTTGGACAAGCGCAATCAGAAGCTTCATAAAAGGGTGGTGAATGCCGTTGAACCGGCGGTGCCCCGTTATTTGTGCTGGTCCGAGCAGCCCATTGTGTGGAGTAGAGAAGATCATCCACCCCGGGTTGACAATCCGGGTCATCTGGCTCTGGTGGTGGCACCTCAGGTGGGAGGTTATAAGTTCACTAAGGCACTCATGGATGGAGGGAGTAGTATCAATATCCTTTATTATGAAACTTTCCGTCACATGGGGCTAACAGATAAAAATCTTAAACCGTCCAATACGGTGTTCCATGGTGTGGTGCCTGGTAAGTCGGCATATCCTGTTGGTAAGATAGCTCTGGAGGTGGCTTTTGGAGATGAGCATGACTCGAGATCAGAAACCTTGACCTTCGAAGTGGTAAAAATCAGAAGCCCGTATCATGCCCTATTTGGACGGCCATCTTATGCTAAGTTTATGGCACGACCTTGTTATGTCTATCTACAGCTCAAGATGCTGGGTCACAAGGGAACTATAACCGCATGGAAGCCGCAAGATTGCTCTGGAGTGTGAGGAAGCTGATGCGGCTTATGCTGAGTCGGTTTGTGCAACAGAGGAGTTGAAGTTTTACAAGGACAATGTTGATCCGGTAGATATGACTTCGTTGAAGAAACCAACTACGGAGCATGATCCGGACCTAAAGTTTAAATCGGCTGATGAGACTAAACTTGTTGACTTCGTGCCTGGTGATTCGTCCAAGCAGTTTAGCATCAGCGCTAACTTGGATCCGAAATAGGAAAGCGCGCTCATCGAGTTCATCCGTGAGAATCAGGACATCTTTGCATGGAAGCCTTCTGACATGCCTGGTGTACCGAGAGAACTCGCTGAGCACACTCTCAATGTTGATCCTAAGTATAAACCGGTCAAGCAGTTTCTCCGCCGGTTCAATGAAGAAAGACGCAAAGCTATTGGACAAAAAGTAGCCAGGCTCTTGGCGGCTGGATTTATCGTTGAAGTATTCCATCCTGAGTGGTTGGCTAATCCGGTGCTGGTCCTCAAGAAGAATGGCACTTGGCGTATGTGTGTGGACTACATAGATCTCAACAAAGCTTGTCCAGCAGATCCTTTTGCCCTCCCCCGTATTGATCAAATTATTGATGCTACGGTGGGTTGTGAGCGTTTAAGTTTTTTGGATGCATATTCTGGTTATCATCAGATCAAAATGGCAGTTAAGGACCAGGAGAAGACAGCCTTCATAACTCCCTTTGGAGCCTTCTGCTATGTGTCCATGCCCTTTGGGCTCAAGAGTGCACAGGCAACTTATCAACGGTGTGTGCAGAATTGTCTTCATAAACAGATCGGCCGCAATGTTCATGCCTATGTGGATGGTATTGTGGTAAAATCAAGGAAGAAGGAGACATTGATTGATGACTTGAAGGAAACCTTTGATAACCTGCGGATTTATAAAATGATGCTTAATCCGGCCAAATGTGTCTTTGGTGTACCTGCAGGGAAGCTCCTGGGCTTTTTGGTGTCTAACAGGGGCATTGAAGCTAATCCGGAAAAGATCAAAGCCATCACCTCCTTGGCTAAACCAAAGTGTATCAATAATGTTCAACGCCTGGCAGGCCGGATTGCCGCGTTGAGCCGTTTTGTCAGTCGCCTCGGCGAGAAGGCCATCCCTTTGTATCAGATGCTGAAGAAAACGGATAACTTCGTCTGGAGTGACGCCGCCAATGAAGCATTTGAGGACTTAAAGCGGCAGCTAGCTAATCTGCCGGTTCTCGCTGCTCCGGTTGATAAAGAGCCATTGTTGCTATATGTGGCAGCTAACGCTCGGGCTGTTAGTGTGGCTATTGTGGTGGAGCGCAAGGAGGCAGGAAAGGAATATCCAGTTCAGCGGCCGGTTTACTATATTAGTGAGGTACTCATTGAATCCAAGCAGAGGTACCCGCATTGGCAAAAATTGGTGTATGGGGTTTTCATGGCAAGCTGGAAGCTTAAGCAGTATTTCCAAGGTCATCCCATCACGGTGGTCAGCTCTGCTCCTTTGGGGGATATAATCCAGAATAGGGAGGCAACTGGTCGGATTGCTAAGTGGGCTATCGAGCTCGGGCCTCACGGGTTGAAATACATACCCCGAACGGCGAACAAATCTCAGGCACTTGTGGATTTCATCAATGATTGGACAGAATTACAAGCGCCAGAAGAGAAGCCGGATCACACTTATTGGACTATTCATTTTGATGGGTCCACGCAATTGGAGGGCTCGGGGGCTGGAGTCGTGTTAACTTCCCCACGAGGTGATAAGTTTTGTTATGTTCTCCGTTTAATGTTCCCTTGTACTATTAATGCAGCTGAATATGAGGCCTTACTCCATGGTCTTCGGATGGCTAAGGAGATGTATCTCAGCCGAGTTAAGTGCTTCGGTAACTCGAATCTGGTGGCTCAACAAGTGTCCGGCACTTGGGATTCCAAGGACCCAGTAATGGCAGCATATCGTCATGAGGTGGATATTGTTGCAGGTCACTTCAAAGGTTATCAGGTGGATCATGTGGACCGGCGGAAGAATGAAGCAGCAGACGCTTTAAGCCGCCTGGGTTCCCAACGTAAACCGGTTCCACCTAATGTCTTCTTGGATGTTTTGCATAATCCGTCCGTCAAGCTCCCTGGTGAAGAGGATTTGGCTGTTCCTGATCCGAAGGCTCAGTTGGTGGCAGCTCTACATGTTATCCCGGATTGGACGGTTCCGTATCTGGCGTATATAAACCGGGGCGAGTTACCAGAGGATGAAACTTTGGCCAGACAGATAACCCGGCGGTCCAAGTCCATGACTATTATCAATGGAGAGTTACATCATTGCAGTGTGTCAGGGGCGTTTCAACGCTGTGTATCTCCTGAGGAAGGCCGTGAAATTTTGCGTGAGATCCACGAAGGAGATTGTGGACACCACGCCGGTTCAAAATCTTTGGTGGCCAAGGCGTTTCGACACGGTTTCTATTGGTTGACAGCTCATGCTGATGCCGAGGACTTGGTTAAAAGATGTGATGGCTGTCAGAAATTCTCATGGCGTGCTCATGTACCAGCTCAAGAATTGAGGATGATTCCAATCACCTAGCCGTTTGCAACTTGGGGGCTGGATATGGTTGGGCCTTTCAAGAGGTCCAAGGACAAGAAGACCCACCTTTTGGTGGCGGTTGATAAGTTCACGAAGTGGGTGGAGGCAGAGCCAGTTAGTAAGTGTGACGCAGCCACGACAGTTCAATTCATCAAAAAGGTGATCTTCCGGTTTGGCTTTCCACACAACATTATAACAGACAATGGTACCAATCTATCAAAGGATGCCATGAAGGAGTTCTGTCAATGTGAGCACATCCGGCTTGACGTGTCATCAGTGGCTCACCCCCAGTCCAATGGTCAAGCGGAGAGGGCCAATCAAGAGATCTTGAGAGGCATCAAACCCCGGCTTATGGTTCCTTTGCAACGGACGCCGGGTTGTTGGGTTGAGGAGTTACCTTCAGTGTTATGGAGCATCAATACCACACCCAACAGATCGACAGGCTACATGCCGTTCTTCATGGTTTATGGAGCGGAAGCGGTTCTTCCTAGTGACATCCGTCATGACTCGCCTCGTGTAGCGGCATATGTTGAAGCGGATAACGAGAAGGCATGACAGGAAGCTCTTGACCTGTTAGATGAGGAGCATGACATGGCGGCAGCCAGTTCGGCGATTTATCAGCAAGATCTGCGTCGTTATCATAGCCGCCGGGTTAGAACCAGAACCTTTTAAGAAGGAGATTTGGTGCTTCGACTCATCCAGGATCAGACGGATATGCACAAGCTATCCCCCCCTTGGGAAGGACCGTTTGTGGTCAGCAAGGATCTGAACAATGGGTCGTACTACCTAATCGATGTTCGAGAGCGTAAAGACTCACGTAAATCGGAGGAGGAGACCAACCGGCCGTGGAATATTGCTCATCTTCGGCCCTACTATACTTGAGCTACAGGCTCTGCTTATGTACATATTATGACATTGCATATATTATGATCAATATAATAAACCGGAACCTCAGCTAAAGCGGGGGATCTGTTGTTTTCTTACATCACGTGTGGTTACATGGAGCTTACAAAGCGGCATCCGGTTTACCCCTTGATTTAGCTTCTTAAAGCTTGATTAGATCACTTGGGGGCTTGGTCGTATCCGAACCATAGCTACGCCTCTTGATCGGCGCAATGCCACAGCATCACTTGGGGGCTTGGTCAAACCCGAACCATAGCTACGCCTCTTGATCGGCGTAATGCCACAGCATCACTTGGGGGCTTGGTCGAACCCGAACCATAGCAACACCTCTTGATCGGCATAATGCCACAGCATCACTTGGGGGCTTGGTCGAACCCGAACCATAGCAACACCTCTTGATCAAATTTGGGGCCTGGCAGCCCGTGAAAAGCCTTGACTACAACGGTTTTATTTGCCTTTTGCTAACATTTGTGATGTTTTCAAATCAGTGTTTACCAACCCGGTTAGGCTGTCAACAACAAGTTGTCAGTACATGACCAAGTTATAATCCGGAGACTATCAGCCCGGTCTGGTTTTGACTCATAGTCACCAGTATGGAATAAACCGGTGTTTATCACAACCCGGAACGGTTTTGTTGTAAACCGGCATTATATAACAGGAGATACTTTTACTCCGGATTAAGGTTATTACCCTCATTACAAGGTTGGTCAGCCAACATTATGCCTAAAGGTCGCAGGTATAATATATTTCCATATTTGGTTATCTTTTACAACCTTAGTTATAAACCTTGGTCATATATATAGTTGGGTATCATGACCCGCCCGGTGGTAAACCGCCAGGGCGCTTTAAGCTTTTTATCTGCAGGAACAACTAGAATAAATAGCTATGGATTATGAACATCATATCTCAAGCATGGCGGATTAACACGCATCAGTTGCAGATAAATATGCACGAAGGCATAACAGACCAAGTGTTTAACTAGCCTATTACAAGGCGTTCCAGTGCCCAAAGGAATAATTGTTTCTCAATAAACATTGCAGTATGGAAGATTAAACCGGCCCCCGGGTTATGATCGCTGAGCAGCTTGACCTGATGGCTGCGGATCATCTTGCACCGGTTCATCTTCTTCGTCTCTACCCAGCGGCTAGAAGTCAACAGTTGTCCAGTCGATCCCGGTTAAAGCTTGGAAAACAGCTTCGTCGCTTATAAGGGTGGACGGTTCAATGTCAGGGGCATAAGTGTGCTTACGGATTGGAGGGATCAGGTTTTGAGCCTCAGGAGTTGGTGCAGCAACCCGCTTGTTATTGGTATCATAGCTCGCCTGGTAAAATGAAAGATCAGCCTCTTCAGCAAGTTGACAAGCCAGTGGACGTACTTCTCGGTTTATGGCGCGGAGATCTTCAGTGCCAAACTCTGATCCGTCTTCTTTAAGCTTGGGTAGCCTTTAGCCACGTCCGTCGGATCAAGATCAGGCACCCATGCTTTTGCCCGGGTTAGTGCGGTCAGAGCGCCAACCCTTGCAGCAGACCGCTTTAGCTCTTCTATCTGGACATGCAGCATAGATAGCCTGTCTAAGGTATCCTTGATCAACGTCGGGGGTGGCTTATTGTGAGAAGTGGTGCAGATAATCCGTTGTGCGCCGGTATACAGTTGCTCTATGAGCGTGTATGCAACTTTCAACTTCTTCTGCACATCAGAGCCCAGATGGCTAATGCGAGTTCCTGTATCATTACAAACATCAGTAAACCGGCAACGCATGGGAGGATATGTTGAAAGCATAAAGGAAGGATGTTTACCAAACACAGCAGCGGTCATAGCATGCACTTGCCGCTTTACACCAGTCAGCTCGTCAACCATCGGTTTAAGAGCGGCTTCTGCGTTTTCAGCCCTTTTTATCAAAGCGGCTTTTTCAGTCTCCCAATCCGCCCGCTCTTTGTTGAAGCCCTCTTTCAGTTTCTCCATAGCGCCTAGAGCGCGGGTCAACTCTTCCTTCGCTTTGGAGGCTTCAGCTTGCTGGGTTTTGATGTTCTCTTGCAGATCAGTGGTTTGGCGTTCCTTCTTGCTCAGCTCCGCCTGTAAAGGGACAGATGTATCATGAGTTGACATTACATTGAAGTACCAAGCCCATAACAAGTTATGCCCTTGATACTTGGGGGCTAATGCATGTTTGCTCTTGATCAGAAATTTCTACAAGTCCCAAGCACAATACAAGTATTAATCTTGGCACTTGGGGGCTAATGTGTATTTTCTCAAAAAGCTATTGGTATGGGAGTTCTTCTACAGTCCCGGTTCCTCTTTATAAAGTTAAACCGGCCCTTGGAGGCTATACCGGTGAAAGAGCAGTATGGCAAATTTCAAAGAAACCGGTTCATCTTAACGAGGTAATCCGGTCCCTGGAGGCTAAATATGCAAAGATAAGTTATGACAAAAGTCTTGGTTTAGATCGGTATCATAAACCGTCACTTGGGGGCTACTAGGAATTGATAAACTACAATTGGACAAAAGAGAAAAATGGTAGTTACCTCATATCGCTCCTTCATCAAGTTTACCAAACTAGCTTCATAATCACGGCTGGTATACAGACGGTTCAAGAAGCCAGAGTGAATGTCTTGAGCATTGAGATGGGCGTAGCTTGATAAATCGGCATTCCATTTGCCTTTGCCGATAGCAGAGAGATCATCCTTGGCAGTATGCTTTGACAAAGCTACAGGATTGCCAGGAGTGGTGTGGCCAGTGCCAGTAATCATAATATCATCATCTTCTTCATCAGCAGCCTTCATCGGAGTTGGCGGTTTATCAGTGTCCTTAACTGGACTGACCGGTTTGTCATCAGTTCGGACAAGGCTGGCTGGCCGGTCTGCATGGCTGGTAGTGTCAACTTGCACTTGTTCAGCAAGGAAGTCATGGTCTTGAGGCAGCGGATCATGAAGCATGGCGTCAACATTGGTTTCTTCCGCCTCTAGAGTTGTTTCCGGTTCAGCAGCTACATTATCATCAGCCGGTTTGTTTAACCGAGCTTTCTTGCTGGGTCTTGGCTTGGCACTGAGAAAAGATAGACATAAGGATCAGTACAGTATGTAAAACACATCAAGAGTAAAGACATGTGCATAGCTCACCCAGGAACTGTTTTGAGGGGTGGATGCTGTGTGGCCGATGACTCGCCAGAGGATGAGTGAGAAGTACCCTGATAATTTGAATCAGATGGGTTAAGAGGCTGGCGAAAAAAACCTGCTTTTGGGCATGAAGTATCAATGGGATAAGAGACCTCTGATCGGCGTTTCCGAACCGGACTGTTCGGTAAACCGGCGGAGGTAACTACCTGGCCGCTGTGCCGGGTTGTACGGCGAGCTTCGTGCTGCTGCGTCTTCAAAATAAAGTTTGGGTCCAAGTAAGCAAGAGGGTGAGAAAATTTTACTTTCCGGTTTGCTTGACGGATTTTTGGTGTTGGCAGAGGATCTGAATCGGAGGAAAGAATGGTTACCCTCTACGTCCTCAGCGTGACTACCTTCAGCGTCGTCCTGATAATAATCATTGTCAATGAGATGTACGAAAAATGAACCAAGAGAGTCAAGTTCTACCTCTGGTTCCGGATTACGCACATCGTCATCAGCGGGTAGATCGGAGGATGCGGTGGTCCTTCTTTTGGCAGGTTTCTTAACAACCTTGGTCTTTGGACGAACTGGCTTGACCGGTTTATCTTGCGGCTTCGCCGGTTTGTCTTGTGATGGTTTCTTGTTCCAGAACGGATCATCACCCTGTCAGAAAATAATCACACTTTCAGAGAATATTTGGACAGAAGCAAATTCAGATACAAAGGATTACATGATTCTTACAGCTGGTGGTTTGTTGAAGGTGCAGAAAGGGAGTAGTCCGGTTTGGGCACAGACGGCCTCCGGTTCGTTCAGTATTTTATTTACAGCCTCAGTGACTTCTTCGTCTGTAAGTTGAATGTCAATGTGCTGCTGAGCATCCTTCAAACTCCCCGTGTACTCACACATCAAACCGGGGCGCCGGCTTAAGGCAGAATGCTCCAGCTTATCCAGCAACGAGCAAGATCAACTCCTCTCAAACCGTTCGCCATGAAGGCTCTAAGATTTGATAGTTGGGGAGCATAGTTGGCCCGTTCTCTTGCTGTCAACCTCTGAGGAAACGGGTGTGTGTTGCTCAGGCGTTCAGGGCGGTAACCCGGCAGGGGGTTTTCGTCAGATGGAGAGGTATCCATGCAGTAAAACCAAGTTTGGTTCCACTCTTTGGGGTGACTATGGAGTTTGGGATGGGCGAAGGTGACTTCTTTCCTGTTCTGAACCGCCATTCCGCCCAGTTCCGTATTGGGTCCATCTGAAAACTCGGTGCGACGGTTAAGTGAAAGAAATCCCTAAACTATTCGACTGTAGGTTCCTCTTGCAGATAAACTTCACAGAATACTTGGAAGTGGCAGATGTTGGTAACAGAGTTAGGACCGATGTCTTGAGGGCGCAGCTGAAAATTGGCTAGCACATCTCGGAATTTTTTTGAACCGGGAGGGCTAAAACCTTGTCCGAGATGATCAGCAAACACGACTACCTCTCCATCCTTGGGTGTAGGAAGATTTTCCGGGCCAGGGACCCTCCAGTGGATGACATCTTTCTTGGCTAAAGCGCCCGTTTTAACAAGGTTGTTTAACTGCTCCTCGGTTACTCGAGAGGGAGCCCAATTGCACTCATAGACTTGTTTAGCCATGACAAGGAAAATCCGAAAAATGATTATTACTGGTTTGAGATTTACAATGGACAACTATACAGCGGTATGAGGATACAAGCATATTGGTAAACCGGATTTGGTTATTCGTAAACCGGAGTCTGACAATGGAACGGTATAATGCATTGACGGTTCAACAGGGGACTAATGGTATCTACCGGGTCATCATTTTTTCTGTGAAGTTAAACCGGCCAATCTGGTATTCAAAGTGTGTAAGTGAAGGAAGAAACAAGTTTCACATCTTGCTATGGTAATTTCAGATCTACCGCGCGTAGGAAACAAAATATATTCTGACCTAAATTCCAGCGTACTAAAAGTTCACCAAGTTAAGATGACTTGGATATCAAACAGGTGTTGAAACTACTACCGTGCGAGATCTATGTGGCTTAAACTACTACCGCGCGAGATCTATGTGGTTTTTGGATATAATCCATGTATATAAATAAGGAAAAAGAAGGGCGGCGACGAACACTGATGAACGATAGAAACCCTAAGTGCAGATCTATGGTAAGAGAAAGGGGAGACTTACTGATGCTGTTGAGCAGCGGCGGCACACGGAGGAGCTCTGGTACGTTCAGGTCGATGCAGCGGCCAAGGTTGGTGCAGCAGTCGAAGGTTGACGGCGGCGGCCGAGGTCGAAGGGTCGGGCGTCGCGAGGATGACGATGAAGCGAAGAGGCACGAGGGGGAAAATGGAAGGACCCCCTGGCCCTATTTATAAGGGAGATAAACGACATATGCAAAAATCGAGGAGCCAGATTTTTGGATATGAGGTGATGCTGTAGCCTCGATTGTCGGAGGCTCGTTAATGACAGGTGACATCACGGCGGTTTACCATGATCCTAGAAAATGATGTCATGGCGGTTTACAAGATTGTGTGAAGATGTTGAAGAAGAAATTTTCTTAAGTATTGAGGATTGACATGAACCAGTTCAAATCAATCTGGGGCCTAATGTTGGGGATATTACCACTGGGCGTAAACCGGCCAGGAGAGGCCGGGTTAACTTCATAAGTAGTTCATCTATATCTGAAGCCCATGAAGACAGACGGTGACGCTTCATGAAGGCCCAGGGCCCAAAGCCGGTTTAAGGCCTGTAGACACAAACTAGTATTGAGATGTAAACTTGTGTTGTAAGATAGAAGTAGCAGAGACCGAGCCAGACATGATTATGAGCCGGCCTCGGAGTCTGTAAACCGACGGGCGTCAACCCATGTATATAAGGGGACGACCCGGCGGCGGTTCAAGGACAACAGACAACAACTCGAGACTCAGGCAAAGCGTATTCGCTCCCTGGTCATCGAAACCCCATCAGTTCCATCACAACTAGACGTAGGCTTTTACCTTCATCGTAAGGGGCCGAACTAGTATAAAACTCTCTTGCGTCCCTTGTCCGCTTTAACCCCTTTAAGCTAACCCGTAGCGATGGCTCCACGACTAAGTCCTTTCTCTAGGACATCTGCCTTGACAAAACCGCGACAGCTGGTTTTTGAAGAGCGACTTGTACACGAACGAACTATTGCAGCCCAGCCAAAAAGCGAGTAACAAACTGCAAAGCTTCAGGGGCTGTCTCATAGTCATAGACAGATAACTAGTCATATAATTCAAAGAAGTTCTCACATAATCTTCTACTGTACTTGTCTGAGTAATATGAAACATTCTGCGAATGAGTACCAAATGTTGATTGCGACTGAACCTACTCTGAAGAAGCCGATATAACTCAGATCATGTGGCTTTGATTGCACGGCATCGCACAAATTGAAGCCAATGGATAGTAGGTCCTTCAAACTGAGAAGCTAGTGAAATCCACCGCCCATGATGTGAGTTCCATTGCTGGAAATAGTCCTTACAACAATTTTGCCACAGACAAGAATTTGTAACATCGAATCGAGGAAGTTCAACATGCAGAGCAATTGCCAATTGATGAGAACTCTCTCTATGAGAGGAATCCAGATGAGGAGAATATTTTTGGGGCAACATGCCTCACGCGCACCTTTGACTGGAGGAGGAATATTAGCATATACTTTCGCTTGGTGATCCTTATTGAATCCAGTGGCGGTGGTGGCGGACTCCACGGCCGTAGCGGCAGGCGAAACCGGAAGTGATCAGCTCGCCCACATGCTAGCCGGATCTCCTCGAACTTCAGCATCGACATTAATGTGGATCTGGCCGATGTCGACACTGAGATCGTCATGAACTCTTTCTAGCTTGGTGAAGAGTCCATCCAATTTAGCTGAACTTTCGTTGAACGTTGCGGACTTCCCTGATGGTTGACATGCGCTGATTCTTGAGCTTGCGATTGATGTCGTCATCGAAGCCGGTTCGAAGCAAATCATAGTTGCGCCTCCTGTCTGTTGTCAACTCCTCCGTCGCCTCTCGTCATCGGTAAACCTTGTGGCGGGACTCTGAATACCATATTATTGGCACTAGTAGTTGAGCTACGGAGACATGTTGGACTGAATTCTAGCTAGGGTCTGCATTTCAGAGGAAATTCACCCAACCTCCCTTACTTCTGTTCTAAAATTACAAGCCGGCCGAATGGCCTTTCTTCTCTGCCAAATTCTCCTCTTGGGCCGGGCCACCGTCCCATTTCCTTCGTTTGAATCCTGGTTCATGGTTGGAGACCTAACAATGCAATCTCGTGTGAGGGAGGTTTACAGAACAACGGAGATGATACCATGCATGTTTAACTACTGGCCGAACTCAACATGCGGTGAATACGAAACAGGGGTGGTGGAGGTCGAGGCCAATCGTAGAGTCTCGTTTGAATTCAACCGTGGTTCGCCCCTGTTTTTCTAAAAGAAAAGGAAGTAGTGCATAGGAAGAATTTTTTTAGCGCGAAAGCTTCACCTGTGAGCCGTTACAAACTGCACGAGCGGTTCAGATTTGTTTGGTGTGTGGTTGGTTTGATATTTTTCACTGTTCACTACTCGCTAACCTTTGCAGCTCCCTTTTACCCACGTTCTGTTTATAGTACATTGTTGGATACGCGCTGCCCACACGGTAGATGGCGACGGCAGATGATTCCACCCACACTACCAAGCCAAAGGTAAACTCCATTCACAGTTCAGCACCAAAATGAAGTCCCGGCCAAACCAATTGTTCATCTCAGTGTACACGTATCTGTTGCCCTGCATTGAGAATGGATAGAACATAAAGATGGACTTTTCGACAAAGGGTGAATTTTATTATCTCAAGATAAAGTATCAAGAGGATACAAATACAATGGGCACACACACGGCCTCTGCATAGCTAGGATGCACACAACCAACACCAACACACGCACACAAAAAACATGCTCACAAATAGCAAAGTCATGCAAGACCAAAGCTATATGTAGATGAAGAAAAAAAACCTAGCTCGGATCTGCGATCTGCAAACTAAAACAATGACCATATCTGCACCAACCATCTTATGACATCACACAAACGTCGGGATTCTTCAACAGCAACGCCTTCAGGAAGGGAGCGGCGCTCAATCGCCGCCGTCACCGGATACAACCAGCAAGGTCGGAATCTAAGTTTTCACCCTGAAGAACCAGTCCAAACATATCCGAGCAATGCCTTCAACAAGGTAACGACGGAAAAACATCGCCATTGCCAGGTATAACCAACACATGTCGGACCTAGGCTTTCACCCCGGAGCTCAAGACCAGATGCTCGAGTAGCACCATCATCGTTGTAACTTATGTGTTGTCGCCGACACTTTCCCGCGATCCCAGCAGCTACATGCGATCTGTGACCGCCGCCGCTGCACAACCATCCCTCTGCGTCAAATCGTCGTTCATAGTTTGCATCTCCCTGCTGAACACAACCACCGGATCTGGAGAGAGCAACACTCGCGAAGACCTTTCGGTGGTCACCGCAATTTGCGGCGGCGAGACATAAAGATGGATTGACTCATTTTTATAGTATGTATCAGTACATGATGCTAGTGCTACTCCTCGGTAGTTTCCTGGGCCGTATAAATTGCTTTTACAGATGTAGTGATTCAGTCTCGCTCAGAGAAGAAGAAAATCAGAGAGACGAAAGCTACAAAATTTAAAAATGACAATCGATACTACGATTCAGGAGGTCAGGCGATTGCGACGGCTCGGGAGACCGGCACCGGCGAGGGCGGCAGGCGCGAGATGAAGTGTTTGTTTGATTTATGAGTAACTTTGCCAAAGATTGTCACACATAAGGTTAGACAAGTTTGACCAATTTAGATGAATGTTTGGTTCAAGCCACGTTTTAGGCAAGCCACACTAGGGCCGCATATGGCATACACATAAAAAGTGTTGCAAGATTCCCTTAGGCTTGCGAACTTGTGGCTCTCATTTTGATGAACTAACTTTAGACAAGCTTGACAAAAATGTGTGGCAAAGTGTGGCAATGCAAGGCCTAGTACCAAACAGCCCGAAGTTCCGGTGCCGTCATCGTTGCCGCCGTCATCGTACCGGAACTCCCCCGTAGCCGCAACCCGTCGCCTCCATCTACTCCTGCTGGCCCTGGTGTGGGGCCTCTCCCTGCCGCTGCCTGGCGAGGACGACGAGGCGAAGTAGCCGCACACGTTGGTCCGCAACTTGTGGCGCAACGAGGGCAGTGAGTACGGTGCCGAGGACTCCACCGCGTCAATGGAGACTGCCTGCCTTGACAGTGTGCTTGAGCTTGTTGGAGCTTGGAGATGTGGGAAGAAGAGATCTCTTCTCTATGAGTGAGGAGCGAGGAGGTGGAGGTGGGGATTGGCAATGGCCCTGTTTGGATCCATGGGTTAGAGTTAGTTTGAGCTAGTTTGGGCTCAAATAGCCCTAAGAGGTAAATACACCCACGGTCACTGTAATTGCGTCGAAAGCACGATACGGTCACCCAACTTTGAAATACGCTCGTTACGGTCACTGAATACGACGGGACGTGAAAATACGGTCAATATAGCGCGTATGAGCTGCGTACACGCAGTTTGACCACGTGTTGACCGCTCGTTGGGGACAGGTGGCGAACCGTGGAGGCGCGGCTGTGTAAATATGCAAAAAGCCCTCAGGCATCACCACACCCCCCATTCATCCCTCCTCCACTCCAGTCGCCTGTTCGTCTTCGTCGTTGAGAAAGGGGGCGCTGCATAGGCCACGCCGCCCCAGCGATCATTGGCGGTACATCGGAGGCGACGGCGATTTCGTGCATGGTTTACGAGGCGGCGCCGCCGCGCGCGTTCGCCACCCCTGGGAGGCGGCGGCGATGGCCCCTATTCGTCATGCAGAAGGGGCAGCGGCCCCCGTGTACAGTAAGCCCCTACAACTGAAGAATCCCGCTTTTTTGGCGTTTTGATGTTGAAAAATCTTCCTTTTCGGGCCGCATTGCCTTACTAGATGTGTTGCAGTTGGTAGATAGGCCGGATTCTGCTAGGGTTTTGGCATGAGATTTGGGGGTAGGAGAATTGGGGCTTAGGGTTTTACATGTTCAAATAAATTGATGAGAGGTGGAGATGTCATGTCGATTTTGATGTATGTTGTATTTGTGTTCCTGTCTCAGGGCGTCGAAGCAGCAACTTCTCTGTGGAAATCAACCATGGTGGTTTTTTTGTTGGGCATGGAAGGAACCGTGCTTATGTTAATGGCCGTGCCATTCGGTATGATCATGTGGAGAAGGTAACTTGGTCACCAATTTTCGTTGAAAGCCTAGTGGAGGAAATTGGCTATGAGTGGCAGGCAAGCTCAAGGTTTTCTACTGTGTCCCCATCCTTACACCAAGTACTAATGGTCTGAGGGAATTGAGTGATGATGAGCAGACAGATAGAATGATGGTGCTTGTTGATATTGGGCACCACTTCTTTAGCATCTACCTGGATCATGATGAAAGCTTTCAGGCTAATCCAGATGAAGATGATGTTGTCCACAATCCAAGAGCTCATTTGCCTCCAGTCTTGAGCCCTGCAAAGAGAGTTGAGCCAGAAACCGAGCATACAGGGGCAGGGGCAGATGCAGAGGCAGAGACAGGGGCACCCATTCCTCTCCAGGTCATATTCCCTGAAGTTGATCAAGATGAGGATGTGAATCAGTTTGAGTTTGTGAGGAGGTCATCAACACAACAAGGTGTGGGTAATCAGATGGAGGAAGCAGAGCCAGTTGTAGTGCAACAACCAAGTCAGGACCATGATAATGAAATGCAAGCAGAGCCAGATTGTGATGGTGTAGGAAGCACATCAATGAGGAGGAGTGCTAGGCAAACCAAAATCAATTATGCAATGGAAGAAGATGATGCAGCTAGTGACACAGAGTATGAAGATTATGACCTAGGTCTAATTGTGGACAGTGACAATGATATTGGCAATGATGATGATGACTTGTATGCAGACAATGTAGATGAGGATGAACCAGAACAGAAACAGGAGAACAAATCAAATGAGAGAGGAAAGCAGAAAGGAAATGAAGTCCAAACTAAAGCTCAAGACAAAGAAAAACAGAAATATAATTTAGATGAAGACTTGTCTGAAGGTGAAGACTTGTGGGCACCTGATTTAGATGATGAAGAGTTGCACTTGAAGTTCAAAACTTTAAGACCAGAGGATTTACACAGGCCAAAATTCCATGTAGGCCAAGTCTTTGAGAGTGTAGAACTAATGAGGACAACAATTAAAGAGTACTCCTGCCAGAACATAGTTGATATTAAGCTGCCTGTCAATGATAGGAAAAGAGTTAAAGCCAAGTGTGATGATGAATGCACATGGTATTTGTGGGCATCATATGACAACAAGACAAAGGCATTCATGGTGAAGAGATATGTGCATGAGCACACATGCAGCAAGAAGTGGAAGATTAGGGCTTTCACATCTAAATTCCTAGCACTGAAGTACTTAGAGAGCTTTAGGGCAGATCAAGATATGAACTTGATGAATTTCTCTAGGGTTGTTCAGAAGGAATGGCACATGACACCTGGTAGGATGAAACTCCAGAGGGCAAGGAGAATGGCTATGAAAATTATTTATGGTGATGAAGAAGGGCAGTATAAGCTTCTGTGGAATTATGCACATGAGGTTAGGAGAAGCAACCCTGGCTCATCTTTCTATGTCTCCCTTGATAATGGAAGGTTCAGTAAGTTGTACATGTGCCTAGATGCATGCAAGAAAGGATTTTTAGAAGGTTGCAGACTTGTCATCTTTCTTGATGGTTGTCACATTAAGACTAGATACAGAGGTCAACTGCTTGCAGCTGTTGGGGTAGATCCAAATAACTGCATTTTTCCAATTGCAATAGCTGTGGTTGAAGTCGAGGACACACCTAACTGGGCATGGTTTCTTGACACACTTAAAAGAGATCCAGGCATCATAAACACTAAACCTTGGACAATCATGTCAGATAAACAAAAGGGGCTCATCAATGCAGTTGAAGAATTGTTTCCTGAGTCAGAACACAGATTTTGTGTTAGGCACATGTGGCAGAACTTTCAGCAGCATTTCAAGTGTGATGTCTTGAAGAATCAACTGTGGAAGATAGCTAGGAGCAACATAGTGCAGCTGTATGAGCAGAGCATGCAGGAAATGAAGATTCTCAATGAAGGTGCCCACAACTGGCTGCATGAGTTAGAGCCTGAAACTTGGGTTAAAGCTTTCCAGAGTGACTTGCCAAAATGTGATATCTTGCTTAACAACATTTGTGAAGTATTCAACAGGTAAGACCATCTTCTATGATCAACATTTCTGATGTACTTAACTACATATGAGTGATATAGTAGTGCTTGCTGCAACCTAATGTGATCAACATGTTCAATGCAGGTACATTTTGGAGGCTAGGGAGCTGCCAATCCTTACCATGGTTGATAGGATTTATAGGAAGCTCATGACAAGGCATTACAACAAGCAGATGGAGTCAGACAAATGGCCAGGATATATGCCCAAAGATCAGGAAGAAGGTTGAGAAGGCAACAAAATTTGCAAACACCTGCTATGTGGAGGGATCAGGAGAAGGTCTTTTACTAGTAGGTGATAGAGGGTTTGACTACATAGTGGACATGCACAAGAGAACATGCACCTGCAGAAGGATACATAAAGCAGGGTTTCCATGTTCTCATGTCATTGCCTGCTGCAGGAATGACAGAATTGATCCTCTTACCATGGTTGACCCTTGCTACTCAAAGGAGATGTTCAAAAAGGCATATGGAAACATTATATATCCTTGCAAAGATAGGAAAGAGTGGGAGGACTTACATGGGCCCCCAATTGAGCCACCATTGTATCAGAAGCATGTGGGTAGGCCATGTACTACAAGGAGGCAAGCACCTGGAGAGGTTGATCATAGAAGGGGAGGGAAGAAAATAACAAGGCATGGTGTCATCATGCACTGTTCTTACTGTGGTGAGGCAGATCACAACAAGAAGGGCTGCAAATACTTGAAGGCTGGACTGCCACCACCAAGTACTGCAACTGTGCCCCCTCCAGAACAAGGTGCTGCAAATGTGCCACCTCCAGAAGAAGGTGATGCTGCACAAACAACAACATCCACTGATGCTGATCCAGTTTTAACATAGGTAACGCTGAAGCTGATCCAGTTTTAACACATGCACTTCCTTGCTCTCATGTTTTGGCAATTATGTAACACAAATTATTCCTGATGAGCAGAACCATGAAGAAGCTTCAGCTACATATGATAATCTCATGGTGGACAACATGATTGCCCAGGTAATATAATTTCTGAATTTCATGATGGACAAACAGTGGCTACTTTTCTATGAATTTTATTGATCTCACAGTTGTCACTTGTGTAATTTTTGTAGATGCCAACACCTAGAGTTGTGGAACAGAGGCCACTACCTAGTTCTGCTTTCCTCACTGCTGCACAAGTGTTGCTCAACCAGTCTGCTAGCCAAGCAAGCCGAGCAAGTTCAAGTACCATCAGGCCAGATGAGTTGGCACCGGAGTTGGAGGCCATGAAGAACCAGAGAGATAGAGAATTAGAGGAAACGAAGCAGGCCATTCTACAATCTAGAAGAGAAGAGGAATTGAGGAAAGCTGAAGAGGCAGCAAGAAGGAAACATGAGATGGCACAGAAAAAATCTGAACTAGCAGAGAGAAGAAGATTGGCTGCATTGCAAACAGCACCCAAAAAGAAAGAAGAAGCAAAGATAAACAAGAAAGTTCAAGCTGAGACCAGATAGATTATTCAAGAGACAATGAAAACAATAGCTGCTGAGAAAAAGGCAAGGCAAGAAGCAGAGAGGAGAGCTGCTGCTGAGAAGAGGGAGGAAGAGAAGAGAGTACAAAGGGAAGCAGCTGCTGCTAAAAGAGAAGAAGACAAGAGAATTGCTGCTGCAAAAAGAGAAGAGGAGAAGAAGTTAGCTGCTGCAAAAAGAGAAGAGGATAAGAAGCTTGCTGCTGCCAAAAGAGAAGAAGAGAAGAAGTTAGCTGCTGCAAAAAGAGAAGAGGAGAAGAAGCTTGCTGTGTAGGAGATATGCCCTAGAGGTAATAACAAATGATATTATTTATCTCCAAGTTCATAATTATGTTTATGTTCCATGCTATAAATGTAATGATTCTCGAGTCTGCAATATCCACAAGGCTCGGAGGGAGACTCATATGCACGTGTGGAATAATAAACGGTAAGAAGTATTCCTAGCCTGGCCTCTAAGACTAGCTCAAGTGTTCCATGATGGTTCTGTTTTCTTGATCATGGCCATGTCTGTGCCATCAACTTTGAGGGCACAATGTTAAGAGAACATTTGTGTTGAATCGACCCGGATTGATGTTATGCTATGAGATTCATTCGTCACAAGTTAATGGTACATAACACAGAGATGGTTAATGTTTGCATGATTCCTTAGACCATGAGAGTATCGAGTTTCTTCATGCTTGCTTCATGAACTTTGGGGTTTGTTAAACGTCATCCGTAAATGGGTGGCTATTACGGTGGCTTACGGGTTCATGGAAAAGTATGTCAAGTAACTTTATAGATCAAGATTGGGATTTGCTCCTCCGACGATGGAGAGATATTCTCGGGCCCTCTCGGTGTTACCGTATCCATAATCGTCTAGCCAGACACCTTGTGATTTGATCACTGGGATGCCGAAACATGGAAACGAGAAAAGAGAACAAAACCTGTAACGAGGTAACTTGCATGGTGGACAAATTGTTCGTCCACGGGGATACAATAAATCTCACCCCGGGTGTTTGTGACATATCGCGAAGCAACATGAATAGCTGACTGCAACTGGGGGTTCACTCGAATATTTATTCGTGTGGGTATAGGGGTCAATATGGGTGTCCACGGCTCCGATGTTGATCATTGATCGGAAGGGGTTCCGAGTCATGTCTATACTTCACCGAACCTATAGGGTCACATGCTTAAGGGTCATCTATCTATTGAATACTAGATAGGGAGTCTGAGAGAAAATCACCGACAAAGTTTCGGACACCGTAAAAGTTTCGGACAACGGAAAAGTTTCGCAGAGAGAGGTCATCGATGAGTTTCGGTGAAACCAAAAAGTTGTTTTGGGATATACTATTAAGTCAAATTGGTTTTGGCACGTGCCTGATAATTCTTGGAGGGTGCCAGAGTCATTCTGGAAACTTTCTGGAATTTTCCGGGATAAAAGCTGGAAATGCTCCGGAGCTGCCGGAACCACTTCAGATGCTTTTCGCAGATGATAAATTATTTTAATGGGTATTGAAAATGTTCTAAGCCCACATAAATATTTTCAGTTCGAACGGACGCTGAAAAATGTCGTCGTGAATAGTGAAAGTGCTTTTTGGGATATTTATGGAAAGCCACCTTTTGGAGCTTTTCCCAAAAGGCTTCTAGAAGGACTTGGGGATCAAGGAACCCCCTTTGGGGGCCCCCATGAAGGTGGGACGTTGGAGGGTGCAGCTCCTCCATGGGGCTCCACTTGTTATCCCTTTATGCCCTTTATGCCCTTTATGTGTGACATAAAGTGTGGGCATTTTGGGTTTTTCATGTGCCCCCTACCCCTTGGGTTTTCCTATAAATAGAGGTGGAGAGGCACTCTCCACACACACACACTCTTTCTCACATACAAGTGCCATGCAATGATCTGGCTTCTCTCTCCCTCCCCGCGAAATAGTTTCGTAGAGCCGAAAGGCTGTCTGGGTTCCGGCAGGAACTAGTTCTGGACGGCGAAGCCCTACCGGGTAGATGACACCATATGTGTGCAACTCTGTAGAGAGATCATAGTTTCGGTCTTAGTTAGAGAGTGCCTCCTTAAGGGCTGTCCATGTGACCGTCCGAGTTTCAAAGGTCCTCCCGAAGGGCTGTCCGAGCGGCCGTCCGAGGACTGTCCGACCGCCTCCCGGAGGCTGTCCGAGGGGCAGATGAGGGTATACATCCTCGCGGTTGGGAGGTTGTAAATCCTAGCTGCGGGGATCTACACCGCCAATCGTCATCGACTCTACTTCCCGCTGCGCTACGAGTCGGTAACGAAAAAGATCAAACCTTATATGCAGTCTCCATAGTGGTCCTGGGCTGGTGCGTAAGTCGGATTTTTTTGTTTTCTGCTAGGTTACCCTACAGTGGCATTATGAGCCGTGTTATGCATAGATGTAGGTTGGGATCTAGAATACATAGAGATGTATGGGTGTTGCACAATATAATTAGGTAACAGATGACTTCTATTACTAAAAATTATTTGTGCGGGTAGGAGATGAAATCTGTTACCCGATGTTCTTGTTGCTTCCCTTGAATTTGCATAATCCTGATCTTGATGGCATGGTGGAATCTCACAAAGTTCTGGCAATCCGCGATCCTTTCATGCTGCTCCTGAGTATGCTGATTGACAGGTCAACGAAGTGCTAGCAGTTCTTTGGGTTCCACCATAGTTAAAGAAAGATGGATGTTTCACAGACGAAAGGGTAATGCAGATATGATCTGCACGGGGGTCATGCATATGACAATGTTTAGTATGGGGTTTGAGATTTTATTATCTCGTGCTTCATACACCCCGCAAAGTTAATATAGAGACTTGAATTATCATACTTGATGATGGATGTTGGTAGCTTCAGTTTGTTTCAAAACCTTAGAAGCCACGAAAAACAAGTTTTTGCATGAACCGATTAGAGGCGTCTAACTTGGTTTTGCAGGAGGTTTTTGCATGTGCATGTGATGTGCTATAGCAGTGCTCATAATAATTTGATTATGTATGAAATGACTATATGATGTAAATTGATTAACATGACCTGCGTGTCATGATTCGGCATGATGGCTGGAGCCATATGATTGTCACTTTAATGACCTACGTGTCAACCTTAAGTAATGCACTTATTTTATTAGCTATAGAGATAGCAATATTATCTGGTGCATCGACAAGGTGGGGGCAATCTTCACGAAGGTGAACACCGACGCAAATGCCGAAGACGAAGCAATGAAATACTTCTCCGTCAGAAAGGGCTATACCATATCATGCTATTATGAATTGCCTGAGATGTTTATCCCTTATGATGCACCCTTCTTGATTGCGCAGTAGTCGCTTTTTATTAGGGTAGATATCAAAGTAGTTAGTGTTCGCCCAAGTGTAGCACCGTCTGAAATTCGTATCTTTTCGGGGTGCGCCATGTACACATGAGCACAAACGAATCGAGAGGAATGAGGCGGGTGAGGTCAGACCTCGCAGCAAGATCACTTGGTTGTCTTTGACGTTCAGGCAGGAGAGTCCTGAGCTCGGAACACGCCCATCGAAAGATGAACAAGAATCACATAGAGATGTGATCGGCAAGTTGGCCTACCGGTTGAAATTCGTGTCATCAGTGATGAACCCGTCAATGGCATCGAATAGAAATATGGATCTTGAATCACTCTAAATCAATTATGAGAGATATTGATTTGAGTGGGAGTGCACTGTTGAATTAACATGTTTAATTCTCAGTGCAATTAATTATGAACATTGTCTAAGTGTTTCTTGCAAAATAGTTCTAGAATAATGGCTCGCATTTCCACCTTCCCTGTTAAAATTGAATAGCTGTTAAATATCTGGTTAAAACTTTACGATTGGTAACGTAATGTGCGGATTGTCCTCAAGAGTGTCGAGAAGGACTTTGTCCTATCACATGCTTTCCGTATACTGAGACTCTCGTCCTTCGATCCAAAAGATAGAATTCCGTTGCGGTCAAGTGCAATATGTTTGCTTCCATGAAACTCGAACTTCGAAAGTTTGGGATAGTTATGTGATATTCATGGAACTGAAAATTAATTTTCAGATACAAACAAAGGCTGAAAGATATGAAATATCCAAAGCAATGTTTGTTTGCAAATTATCAGTAAAGTGTTTACTATGCATTAGACTGATAAGAGAGGGATCTAGAAGAACGCCTGTCATATGATGAAAGGTGAATAAAAGAACAACTTAAAGAGAAAGGAAGTGTCCAAAGGGTGTTAGCATGACTTACACGCCTAGGAAGTCCGGGGCTAACGCCACTCTTAAGTTGGATGCTTCTTTTGCGAGTAGGAGAAATACTAAAAGTTAAACTGTTAGAAGTATAAAGGCAGAAAGAAAGATGACTGGAATATCCAGCTCATGTATGAATGTCATACAAGTTTTTGATGTATAGAAGGTTGGTCAAAGATATAGTTCTTGGGAATTATGGTTAAACATGTTAATCACTAATTCTTGGGTATTGTGAGTTAATCACAAAGATACCCGCTCGATTGCATTCTGTTGCGAATCAATGTAAGAGCTACTATGGCCTAAAAAGACTAGCCAGGAATGAGGTTTTAATACGTGTTGGGAACATAGTAAAAGTTACTATACCTTCCATCGGTGTATTACCTATGTATTTTATTTCATAATTCATTTTAGAGTTTCTCACACTCTAGCCCTTTGCATAAGGTATCTTGCAAGAAGGTTGTTCATAAGAGAACTTTTGATGTTCAGTATTATGAATAAACATAAGGGCCATACTTTCATTATGAATGAGATGTATGTTATGAATAATGATATTAATATATTACCTCTGTGTTTACTTTCATAATTCATTTTAGAGTTTCTTACACTCTAGCCCATTGCACAATGTTTATTGCAAAAGGGTTGTTCATAAAAGAACAATTGTTGTTCAGTATTATGAATAACATGAAGGGCCATGCTTCCATCGAAGATGGGATGTATGTTATGAATATTGATGGTAAAATGATACATCCATAACATTGACGCTAAATGTCGCAAGACTAAAACAATACCACACATGTGTGGCACTGCATTTCGTCACATTGGAGAAACCCACATGGAAAAATTCCATTATGATGGATTTTGAAGTCGTTTGATTTTGAATCATCTGACACTTGCAACTTTCCTCCGAAAAGTGAACTGACTGAAATACCGTTCACAGGCCATAAGGAACGAGCAACAAACTTATTGGTGATCATACATTTTGATGTGTGTAGTTCAATAAATGTTGTTGCAAGTAGTGGATTATATATCTTCGGAAATGACTCAAGTAGATATATGTATATTTGCTTGATGAGACGTAAGTCTGGATCTTTTGAAATCATTCGAAAGGTTTTCAAAAATGAAGTAGAAGTTATTGTAACAAGAAAATTATGTTTCCGAAATTTGATTGCAGAAAGGAATATTTGATTTACATGTTTAGCGAATGTCTGATGAGTTGTGAAAAGAGTTTCATAACTTACACCTCCCGGAACACCACTATGAGTGGAATGTCTGTGAAGATGTAATCAAACCATTTATGACATGGTAAGATCAAAGATGACATAAATAAATTTGCCATTATCACTTTTAAAGAGTAATGCTTTAGAGACTGCGGCTTTTACACTGAAAATAGCTCCATGAGGTCTGTTGAAATGACGGCATGGTATGGTACGCCCAACCATGTTATATCTTTTCTTAACATTTGGAATATGGGGCTTGTGTAAAAGGTTACAAACCTATTCCAAACCAGACAAGTGCTACCTTGTAAGTTATCCCAAGTCATTGGGTATTCCCCCACCACTATACCGAGGCAAAGGATTTTTGCCACAAAATGGTATGCTTTTAAAGAGAATAGTTCTTGCAAAAGGGTAAGTGGGAGGACAGTGCAACTCGACGAGATAACAAGTATCTTCATCATCAGGTCAAAGGAAAGGAACCTTGGAAGTGATTCCAGAGTTTCCTACTGCGACTGATACGGAAGCCTCTACATTAGATGTATGGACTTCGGTCGAACTTGTAGCTGAACAACGTAGGCAAAGCTCGTGCAAACCTCTCACGTGCGCAAACGAGATATTGTTGTTAGACAACAGTATACCTATGATACACAAGGAAGCGTTGATGGGCCCTGACTCTGGAATTGGCTAAATGCCAATATAACCCGAGATAGTTTCCATAAATGATTCAAGATTTAAATCTTGATAAACCCTCCAAAAGACTTGGAGTCTAACGGATTGTAATGGGACTATAAACTGATACGGATAAAAATGTTTTATCCATTAAGCTCGACTTGTTGCAATAACAAGTTCAAGGAATTGACTACAATGAGATTGTCTCACCGTAGCAATGCTTAAAGTTGGTTCAGGTTAAACTAGCAATTAATACATATTTCAAAACGTGAGAGATGAAACATGGATGACAAAAGAATTTCCATGAAATGGAAATACAACCTAGGACTTGTATGTGATACAATCCAAAGTATTTTGTCGGTCCAGAGGATGCTAGTAAGTATGCTAGTTTGAGAGTTCCAGCAATGGAAAGAAGAGAGCAAAATGGAGTTGGAATCTTCGTTTTTGATGGAATGGTAAAAGGGGTTTGACTTCATCTATGGGTAACGAAGATGCTTGTGGTTTCAAGAAAGTAAGTGGGAGCATAATAATATTTTTGAAAACCTTGTGTGCTTGACACATTGTTAATTGGAAATAAATTTCTTGACACGAATTAGGACTTCATTTGAAAATAGTTTTCCGATGAAGTGCTTGGGCTAAATAGCCTTGATATTAGGCATAATGATCTATGGAGATAGATTTACCTAATAGGGCTGAGCAAAAATACATATTGACAAGATGCTAAAACCGTTTAGCACTAAGAACGACAAGGAGTGATTCTTGCCGAAGTCACATGGAAAGAGTTTTTGCAAGAATCAGTGTCCCAAAACACTGATGAGCAAAATACATGATGGAGATTCCACACACTACTGTGTTTTTGCAAGAATCATTGTCCCAAAGTATGTAAAACAACCAGATATGTCCAATACTCCCAAGCTGTTGCGAGTATAGATACCAAAGTGATCAAAAGTACTGATCATGGGACAACAGTGAAAAAGGATCATTGAGTACTAAAGTAGCACTGATGACATGTTTTCTCGCAAGTGGAGATCATGAAGAGTTCGTTGTAAAAGGTTACATCGATACAATCTTCGTCATTTCTCCATGCGATTTTCGATTTAAATTGAGGGTTTTGTGTAACACACAATATGGTGGTGCAGTTAGTTGGAAATTGTTCCAAACAAGTTACTGTGGCGAATTCTATAACAGAGGCGAAGTATGTTGCCGCTTTAGAAGCGACAAAGACAAAGAAGTTGAATCATATAGTTCATTCATGAACTTAGTATGGTTCCAAGAAGGCTTTGGTCAATGGGACACTATTGCAGATAGTTGCTCCATAACTCAGTCTGAGGAATCAGGTTTCGACCAATGATTCACATATATACAAAGCCAAGTCCGCACAAAATATGAATTTTGTGAAAGCGTGAAAATGAGAGGATATGCAGAGATACACACGGAGCTGAAGTTGTCAGATCTGATGGACATCAGGCTATACCACATGCGAAGCATTTTTTACACCGGTATGCCATAGGTGTAAAGTGCATTAGCATTAACTAGATTATTGACTAGTGCAAGTGGGAGTCTGTAGAAGATATGCCCTAGAGGCAATAACAAATGATATTATTTATCTCCAAGTTCATAATTATGTTTATGTTCCATGCTATAACTGCAATGATTCTCGAGTCTGCAATATCCACGAGGCTCGGAGGGAGACTCATATGCACGTGTGGAATAATAAACGGTAAGAAGTATTCCTAGTCTAGCCTCTAAGACTAGCTCAAGTGTTGCATGATGGTTCTGTTTTCCTGATCATGGGCATGTCTATGCCATCAACTTTGAGGGCACAACATTAAGAGAACATTTGTGTTGAATCGACTCGGATTGATGTTATGCTATGAGATTCATTCATCACAAGTTAATGGTACGTAACAAAGAGATGGTTAACGTTTGCATGATTCCTTAGACCATGAGAGTATCGAGTTTCTTCATGCTTGCTTCATGAACTTTGGGGTTTGTTAAACGTCATCCGTAAATGGGTGGCTATTACGGCGGCTTACGGGTTCATGGAAAAGTATGTCAAGTAACTTGATAGCTCAAGATTGGGATTTGCTCCTCCGACGATGGAGAGATATTCTTGGGCCCTCTCGGTGTTACGGTATCCATAATCGTCTGGCTAGAGACCTTGTGATTTGATCACTGGGATGCCGAAACACGGAAACGAGAAAAGAGAACAAAATCGGTAACGAGGTAACTTGCATGGTGGACAAATTGTTCATCCACGGGGATACAATAAATCTCACCTGGGGTGTTTGTGACATATCGCGAAGCAACATGAATAGCTCACTGCAACTGGAGGTTCACTCGAATATTTATCCGTGTGGGTATAGGGGTCAATATGGGTGTCCACGGCTCCGATGTTGATCATTGATCGAAAGGGGTTCCGGGTCATGTCTATACTTCACCGAACCTATAGGGTCACACGCTTAAGGGTCATCTATCTGTTGAATACTAGATAGGGAGTCTGAGAGAAAATCATCGAAAAAGTTTCGGACACCATAAAAGTTTTGGACAGCGGAAAAGTTCCGCAGAGAGAGGTCATCGTATGAGTTTCGGTGAAACCAAAAAGTTGTTTCGGGATATACTATTAAGTCAAATTGGTTTCGGCACATGCCTCATAATTCTTGGAGGGTGCCAGAGTCATTCTGGAAACTTTCTGGAATTTTTCGGGATAAAAGCTGGAAATGCTCCGGAGCTGCCGGAACCACTTTAGATGCTTTTCGTAGTTGAAAATCACTAATCTGGAATTGTTTTGGAACGCATTGAAAATTATTTTAGTGGGTACTGGAAATGTTCTAAGCCCACATAAATATTTTCAGTTCGAACGGACGCTGAAAAATGTCGTCGTGAATAGTGAAAGTGCTTTTTGGGATATTTATGGAAAGCCACCTTTTGGGGCTTTTCCCAAAAGGATTCTAGAAGGACTTGGGGATCAAGGAACCCCCTTTGGGGGCCCCCATGAAGGTGGGACGTTGGAGGGTGCAGCTCCTCCATGGGGCTCCACTTGTTATCCCTTTATGCCCTTTATGTGTGACATAAAGTGTGGGCATTTTGGGTTTTTCATGTGCCCCCTACCCCTTGGGTTTTCCTATAAATAGAGGTGGAGAGGCACTCTCCACAAACACACTCTTTCTCACATACAAGTGCCATGCAATGATCTAGCTTCTCTCTCCCTCCCCGTGAAATAGTTTCGTAGAGCCGAAAGGCTATCTGGGTTCCGGCAGGAACTAGTTCTGGACGGCGAAGCCCTGCCGGATAGATGACACCGTATGTGTGCAACTCTGTAGAGAGATTGTAGTTTCGGTCTTAGTTCGAGAGTGCCTCCCGAAGGGCTGTCCGTGTGACCGTCCGAGTTTCAAAGGTCCTCCCGAAGGGCTGTCCGAACGACCGTCCGAGTTTCGAAGGTCCTCCCGAAGGGCTGTCCGCGACACCGTCCGGGGGACTGTCCGAACGCCTCTCGGAGGGCTGTCCGAGGGGCAGATGAGGGTATTACATCCTCGTGATTGGGAGGTTGTAAATTCTAGCTGCGGGGATCTGCACCGCTGATCGTCATCGACTCTACTTCCCGCTGCGCTACGAGTCGGTAACGAAAAAGATCAAACCTTATATGCAGTCTCCATAGTGGTCTTGGGCTGGTGCGTAAGTCGGAATTTTTTGTTTTCTGCTACATTACCCTACATGCTGCTGCCAAAACATAATCTGACAAGAGGCTTGCTGCTGCTCAGGAGAGGATGAAGGCATTAGCACAAAAAGCAAGGGAGCAAGCCATGGTTGCTGCAAAAAGAAAGTCAAGGTGCTTGGACAACCAATCTGATCTTCCAAACAAGGCTCCCGAATCTTCTATGTTTGATATCTTTAGGTAGTTTGTAGTAGATGCAGTGTTTGATACCTAGATGAACATTTTACCTGTGTTGTTGAAATGATCATCTATGGTAACAATTTTCTCATTTTGGTTATGTTGATGCATAGTGACTGCAACAATCTCCTGTAAGAAACAGGGCTACTTTGTTTTCTATGTGGATGATGGGCAAGACTTATTTGGTTATCATGTCTGTTTGGTTATCTAGTGTCAAGTTTTGATGCAACTGTACTTGTGGATGCAAATTGTCATGTCAGTTTGGCATTATACTTGTCAAATTTTGATGCAATTGTACTGATGGATGCATATTTGGTCAGTTTGGCATGTCTGTCAAGTTTGTCACTGCCTTAAATTTAATAAACCAAACTAGGCCAGCACTACCTTTCAATATGACAAAACCAAAACAATGCCATACCACCCAGAATGACAAAACCAAAACAATGCCACTTGTGCTGAATCACTGCCTTATTTAGTGATACATTTTGATCAATTTAGGCCAGCAATGCCTTTCAATAAGAAAAAACAATGATCACACATCCAGAATGATATAAGATCATCAGGTTCATCATAGATAACACAGGGTTCACTGTAGCATTGTCACTTGAACTTTGACACCATTACATCAGTCTAAACCAAAATAAACATGGTTCAACATAGCATTTTCCAGTTCAGCATTGACACCATTACATGACACATAACCTAAATAACTAGGACTGCCAACACATTAACTAGGACTGCGAGCACTTCAGACTCCCAAAATGAACCTGGCTTCACCAATGCAGCAACACCTAACATCAGCACAACAGCAAGCAGCAACTTCATGAGCATCACCAGCTCTGTCCCAAGCTTCAGCAGTGCAGCAGCTTGCTGCCTGGTCATCACATTGCCACTCATGACATTGGCACACTCTCTCTTCATAGTCTTCTTGGCCCAGCTTGTTGATCCATTCATGTAGGTAAGCTCTTGTGCTTTCAGAAGTTCCTCCCTGCGTTCCTCAGCATCACCAATAGCATCCACAACTGCATCGCTGACCAGATACTGATTCTCAACGAGGTACTCGACGTACTCCAATTCCCAATGCCAGAACTCACAACTCACCTATCCAAAAATACATGCCAAAGTCAAAAACTACAATCTTTGGATCCAAAACGTAACAAATCCACAGATGAATCGAAGCACTAACCCCATGATTTTGGCACTTGTAGAAGACCCAGCCGTCGTGCTTCTCAGTGGTGGAGACGTACATCCACACCTTCTCCTTGCAGCCTCCGCAGCGGATCAGTGGCAGCGCCAACGCCCGCCGGCGGACAGCAGAGGAGGACGAGCTTGCGGCAGACATGACCGCCAGAGCTTGCGGGGGAAAGCAGCAGATGGACGAGCTTGCGGCAGCCCGATTTGACGGCGACGACGGTGGTGGCAGAGCAGAGGGACAGAAGCAGACGGGGCGAGGGGGTTTGTTTGTCAACTCTCAACAACTTTTATTCATCATACTATTTATATGTGAAGTCATTACTCTCCATAAGATCGATATGATCTCTTTACTTCTTTTTATTCTTTATCTTTTCTCTCAAGATCATACCAAAATAATCAAGCCCTTGACTCAACACTAATCTTTATTATGTATAGCTCACGGACTCGATTACATAGAGGGATCATAAAGCAAAACTCAAAACTAGATCATACAAAAACTTTATTCTACTAGATCAAGATATTACCAAAAGGATCGAACTAAGAAATACGGTAAAGATAGGAGTGTGATGGTGATACGACACCGGGGAACCTCCCCCAAGCTTGGCAGTTGCCAAGGGGAGTGCCCATACCCATGTGATTATATCTCTTTCCTCGGGGGTGGTTATGATGGAGTTGTTGATGATGGAGGCTTGTCGTCCCTCTTCCAAGGCATAGGCTTGCCATCGTAGAAGGATGATTGAGTCTCCGGGATCCTTAAATCTGCAGCCAAACTCATCCTCTTGAATCTATATTCATACTCACAATTTTGGTTTTGCAGGTCATAGATCTGGGTTTGGAGGTGCTCGATTTTCTCGTGAAGCTTGAAGATGGCCTCCCCAATGTCCTTGGCGTCCAGCTTGTGGTTGTTGGTGAACTCCGTGATCATTATGTGATTGGCGTCGAGTCCATGCTCCACCATCTCCTGACACTTGAAAACTTCTTGCTCCATTGCTTCAAGCCTTGTCTCCATGCTTCCGGTCCTCCTTGGTCCCTCAACGTCACGGATGTGCAGCACCCCCTCATGCATCTCAATGGTTTGAGGATGTTGCAGCACTTCCGCGAGGTAGGGGTTGATGACCTTCTCGAAGAACTTGTCCTTGGGGGCACTTGGAGACGTCATGGTGATCTAGATCTGTCAGAAAAACAGCTCGAAACAAAAACAGAGGATATTTGCGTGATACGGTGGTCAAAACCTTCGGGAGATTATATAATGAATTTTTACCGACCAAAATAAGTATCGTGCAAGAAAATGGAGTCCGGAGGGCACACGAGGTGCCCACGAGGCAGGGGGGCGCGCCCTCCACCCTCGTGGACACCTCGTGTCCTTCCCAGACTACTTCTTATGTTCCTATTTTCTTAAATATTCCAAAATGGATAAAAATTGCCATTAGAACTGTTTTGGAGTCGGTTTACTTACCGTACTACATACCTATTCCTTTTCGGAGTCTGAAACATTCTGGAAAGTGTCCCTTATGTATTCCTCCGGGGTTACGGTTTCAATGACATTAGTTTGAACATTTATAGGATTACCTGAGATATAATGTTTGATTCTTTGACCGTTCACCACCTTTGGATTTGTGCCTTCGAAGTTGTTGATTTTTATGGCACCGGAACGATAGACCTCCTCGATAACGTAAGGACCTTCCCATTTAGAGAGAAGTTTTCCTGCAAAAAATCTTAAACGAGAGTTGAATAGCAACACATAATCACGTACATTAAACTCACGCTTTTGTATGCTTTTGTCATGCCATCTTTTAACTTTTTCTTTAAATTGTTTGGCATTCTGATAGGCTTGGGTTCTCCATTCATCAATTGAGCTAATGTCAAATAGCCTCTTCTCACCGGCAAATTTGAAATCATAATTGAGCTCTTTAATGGCCCAATATGCTTTATGTTCTAATTCGAGAGGTAAGTGACATGCTTTTCCATAAACCATTTTATACGGAGACATACCCATAGGATTTTTATATGCAGTTCTATAGGCCCATAATGCATCATCAAGTTTCTTAGACCAATTCTTTCTAGATCTATTAACAATCTTTTGTAAAATTAATTTGAGCTCTCTGTTACTCAATTCTACTTGACCACTAGACTATGGGTGATATGGAGATGCAATTCTATGATTAACATCATACTTAGCAAGCATTTTACGGAAAGCACCATGAATAAAATGTGAACCACCATCAGTCATTACATATCTAGGGACTCCAAACCTCGGAAAAATAAATTCTTTTAGCATCTTACTAGAGGTGTTATGATCAGCACTACTAGTTGGAATAGCTTCTACCCACTTAGTAACGTAATCAACAGCAACTAAAAAATGTGTATACCCATTAGAGGAAGGAAACAGTCCCATATAATCAAAGCCCCAAACATCAAATGGTTCAATAACGAGTGAATAATTCATAGGCATTTCTTGACGTCTACTAATATTACCAATTCTTTGACATTCATCACAAGATAAGACAAACTTACGGGCATCTTTGAAGAGAGTAGGCCAATAAAAACCGGATTGCAATACCTTATGCGCAGTTCTATCTCCAGCGTGGTCTCCTCCATAAGCTTCGGAGTGACACTTGCGTAGGATCTGTTCCTGTTCATGCTCAGGTATACAACGTCTAATAACACCATCTACTCCTTCTTTATAAAGGTGTGGGTCATCCCAGAAGTAATGTCTTAAATCATAGAAAAACTTTTTTCTTTTGCTGGTATGTGAAACTAGGTGGTATAAATTGAGCAACAATATAATTAGCATAATTAGCATACCATGGAGTAGTGCAAGAAGCATTTATGACAGCTAATTGTTCATCAGGAAAGCTATCATCAATAGGTAGTGGGTCATCAAGAACATTCTCTAACCTAGACAAGTTGTCTGCAACAGGGTTCTCAGCTCCCTTTCTATCAATTATATGCAAATCGAATTCTTGTAGCAAGAGAACCCATCTAATAAGTCTAGGTTTAGCATCTTTCTTTTCCATAAGATATTTAATAGCAGCATGATCAGTGTGAACAGTTACTTTAGAATCAACAATATAAGGTCTGAACTTATCACAAGCAAATACAACTGCTAAAAATTCCTTTTCAGTAGTAGCATAATTTCTCTGGGCATTGTCTAGAGTTTTACTAGCATATTGGATAACATTTAATTTATTATCAACTCTTTGTCCTAGAACAGCACCTACAGCATAATCACTAGCATCACACATGAATTCAAAGGGTAAATTCCAATCAGGTGGCTGAATAATAGGTGCAGAAATCAAAGCTTTCTTAAGTATTTGAAATGCTTCTACACAATCATCATGAAAGACAAAAGGAATATCTTTTTGTAAGAGATTAGCCAGAGGCCTGGAGATTTTAGGTAAGTCCTTAATGAACCTCCTATAAAAACCGGCATGACCAAGGAAACTTCTTATACCTTTAATGTCCTTGGGACACGACATCTTTTCAATAGCATCAACTTCAATACCTCTTTCAGAAATTTTATGCCCCAAGACAATACCTTCATTGACCATAAAGTGGCACTTCTCCCAATTCAAGACAAGGTTAGTCTCTTCATATCTCTACAAAACTCGATCAAGGCTGCTCAAGAAATCATCAAAAGAAGTTCCATATACGGAGAAATCATCCATGAAAACCTCAACAATCTTTTCACAAAAATCAGAGAATATAGCCATCATGCATCTTTGAAAGGTAGCAGGTGCATTACATAAACCAAAAGGCATACATCTATAAGCAAAGGTACCGAAAGGGCAAGTAAAAGTGGTCTTTTCTTGATCCTCTTTTGACACAGGTATTTGAGAGAAACCGGAATAACCATCTAGAAAGCAAAAATGTTTATGTTTGGATAATCTTTCTAGCATTTGATCAATAAAAGGTAAAGGGTAACGATCCTTTTTAGCAGCTTTATTTAATTTGCGGAAATCAATTACCATTCTATAACCTATAATAATTCTTTGTGGGATCAATTCATCTTTATCATTAGGAACAACGGTAATACCTCCTTTCTTAGGGACACAATGGACAGGACTTACCCACCGACTATCAGCAACGGGATAAATTATACCTGCCTCTAGAAGCTTTAGTATTTCTTTCCTTACCACTTCTTTCATCTTAGGATTTAACCATCATTGGTGATCAACAACCGGTTTAGCGTCTTTCTCCAATTTTATTTTGTGTTGGCATAAAGTGGGACTAATGCCCTTAAGATCATCAAGAGTATATCCGATAGCAGCACGGTGCTTCTTCAGAGTTTTCAATAATTTCCTTTCTTCATGCTATGAAAGGTTAACACTAATAATAACATGATATATCTTCTTTTCATCAAGATAAGCATATTTAAGAGTATCAGGTAATGGTTTAAGCTCAAACACGGGATCACCCTTGGGTGGAGGAAGATCCCCTAGGATTTCAATAGGCAAGTTGTGTTTCAAGATAGGTCCCTGTTTAAAGAATACTTCATCTATTTCCCTTCTTTCATTCATAAACGTATCATTTTCATGGTCGAGCAAATATTGTTCTAAAGGGTCATTAGGAGGCACGACAATAGAAGCAAGACCAATAATTTCATCTTTACTAGGCAATTCCTCATCACGGGGTTGTCTACGAAATTTAGCAAAGTTAAACTCATAAGACATATCCCCCAAACCAATAGTAACAACATCCTTTTCGCAGTCTATCCTAGCATTAACAGTATTCAAGAAGGGTCTACCAAATATGATGGGACAAAAGCTATCTTGTGGGGAACCAAGAACAAGAAAATCAGCAGGATATTTAATTTTCCCACACAAGACTTCAACATCTCTAACAATCCCAACTGGTGAAATAGTGTCTCTATTGGCAAGCTTAATTGTAACATCAATTTCCTCTAACTCAGCAGGTGCAATATCATGCATAATTTCTTTGTATAAGGAATGAGGTATTGCACTTGCACTAGCACCCATATCACATAAGCCATGATAACAATGATCTCCTATCTTAACAGAAATAACAGGCATGCCTACAACAGGTCTATGTTTATTTTTAGCATTAGGTCTAGCAATTCTAGCAGCTTCATTGCAGAAGTAAATAACATGCCCATCAATATTATTAGCCAAGAGATCTTTAACCATAGCAACACTAGGTTCAACTTTAATTTGCTCAGGGGGTTTGCGTGTCTTAATGTTATTTTATTGACCACAGTTGAAGCTTTAGCATGATCCTTTATTCTAACAGGGAAAGGTGGTTTCTCAATATAAGCAGTAGGAACAATAGGATCATTATAAGTGATAGTCTTTTCTTCAACTTTAATAGGTGCAACTACTTTTACTTCAATGGGAGGATTATATTTAAACCACTCTCCTCTGGGAGATCAACATGAGTAGCAAAGGATTCACAGAAAGAAGCTACTATCTCAGAATCAAGTCCATATTTAGTGCTAAATTCACGGAAAACATCGGTATCCATAAAAGATTTAACACAATCAAACTTAGGTGTTATACCTGACTCCTTACCTTCGTCGAGATCCCAATCTTCAGAGTTGCATTTAATTCTTTCCAATAAATTCCATTTGAATTCAATAGTCTTCATCATAAAAGAGACAGTACAAGAAGTATCGAGCATGGAGCGATTATTGAGAGAAAGCCGAGCATAAATTTTTTGAATAATCATTTCTCTTGAGAGCTCATGATTGGGGCATGGATATAACATTGACTTAAGCCTCCCCCAAGCTTGAACGATGCTTTCTCCTTCGCGAGGCCAAAAATTATATATATAATTACGATCACGATGAACAAGATGCATTGGATAAAACTTCTGATGAAATTCCAATTTCAATCGGTTGTAGTTCCATGATCCCATATCATCACATAGCCTAAACCATGTCAATGCCTCTCCCTTCAAAGATAAAGGGAAGACCTTCTTCTTGATAACATCCTCGGGCATACCTACAAGCTTAAATAATCCACAAACTTCATCCACATATATTAGGTGCAAATCGGGATGTAATGTTCCATCTCCTGTAAAACGATTAGCTAGAAGTTTCTCTATCATACCCGAAGGAATTTCAAAGTAAACATTTTTAGTAGGTTCAGTAGGTTGAGGAGAAACTCTTTGCTCTGCTGGTCAGGGTGAAGATACCCTGAACAAGCCCCTCAGAGGATTACTTTCCATAGTAACAAGTGACAGTAAATTTCAGCACACTATATAAATTTTTTCCTTACCAAATTCCACCTACCAAAGGCGCTTCACTCCCCGGCAACGGCGCCAGAAAAGAGTCTTGATGACCCACAAGTATAGGGGATCTATCATAGTCCTTTCGATAAGTAAGAGTGTCGAACCCAACGAGGAGCAGAAGAAAATGAAGAGGTTTTCAGTAAGGTATTCTCTGCAAGAACTGAAATTATCGGTAACATATAGTTTTGTGATAAGGCAATTTGTAACGGGTAACAAGTAATGAAAGTAAATAAGGTGCAGCAAGATGGCCCAATCCTTTTTGTAGCAAAGGACAAGCCTGGACAAACTCTTATATAGAGAAAAGCGCTCCCGAGGACACATGGGAATTATCGTCAAGCTAGTTTTCATCACGCTCATATGATTCGCGTTCGTTACTTTGATAATTTGGTATGTGGGTGGACCGGTGCTTGGGTGCTGCCCTTTCTTGGACAAGCATACCACTTATGATTAACCCCTATTGCAAGCATCCGCAACTACAAAAGAAGTATTAAGGTAAACCTAACCATAGCATGAAACATGTGGATCCAAATCAGCCCCTTACGAAGCAACTCATAAACTAGGGTTTAAGCTTCTGTCACTCTAGCAACCCATCATCTACTTATTACTTCCCAATTCCTTCCTCTAGGCCCAAACAATGGTTAAGTGTCATGTAGTCGACGTTCACATAACACCACTAGAGGAAAGACAACATACATCTCATCAAAATATCGAACGAATACCAAATTCACATGACTACTTATAGCAAGACTTCTCCCATGTCCTCAGGAACAAACGTAACTACTCACAAATCATATTCATGTTCATAATCAGAGGGGTATTAATATGCATTAAGGATCTGAACATATGATCTTCCACCAAATAAACCAACTAGCATCAACTACAAGGAGTAATCAACACTACTAGCAACCCACAGGTACCAATCTAAGGCTTTGGGACAAAGATTGGATACAAGAGATGAACTAGGGTTTTAGAGGAGATGGTTCTGGTGAAGATGTTGATGGAGATTGACCCCCTCCCGATGAGAGGATTGCTGGTGATGACGATGGCGATGATTTCCCCCTCCCGGAGGGAAGTTTCCCCGGCAGAACAGCTCCGCCGGAGCCCTAGATTGGTTCCGCCAAGGTTCCGCCTCGTGGCGGAGGAGTTTCTTCCCGAAAGCTTGCTTATGATTTTTTCCAGGGTAAAAGACTCAATATAGCAGAAGATGGGCACCGGAGGCCTGCCAGGGGCCCACGAGGCAGGGGGCGCGCCCACCCTCATGGCTAGGGTGTGGGCCCCCTTTGGTACTTTCTTCGCTCAGTATTTTTTATTAATTCCAAAAATAACTTCCGTGGAGTTTCAGGACTTTTGGAGTTGCGCAGAATAAGTCTCTAATATTTGCTCCTTTTCCAGCCCAGAATTCCAGCTACCGGCATTCTCCCTCTTCATGTAAACCTTGTAAAATAAGAGAGAAAAGGCATAAGTAATAACGTGTAATAACAGCCCATAATGCAATAAATATCGATATAAAAGCATGATGCAAAATGGACGTATCAGGTCCCTGGTGTCAGCCGCTTGTAGTGTAATTCTCTCGTTTATTGACTACGTTGACAATGGCGTGAGCCCCAGATGTCCAACTATTAGGAGGAACCATATTTTTGGGCTTGTAATATAGAGGCACTTGCTTGCGTACTGCCATGATGCTGGTGGGCCCTACTGTCATCCTCTCCACATACAGTCATCTCCTTGTTCCTCTCAGTTGTTGACGACGTTGACAACGCAAGAGGGCGGCGCACGATGCACGGCGAGCGAACCAAGGCCGCAAGGCGGAGGATGACGGCGAGGCCTCGAACGGAATGAACAGGAGCCGTGGAAGATGCGCCGGTCCAATCGCAGGCGGACGGGAGTACGAGGGTTGACTGGTTCGGGTGCGGGTGCGTGTTGGGGCTGACATCGCCGGAGAATAACAGGACATGTGGGGGAATAGAGGGAGGGACGGGCCAACGTTGGAGGGTACGTACGGTAGGGCGACAGAGGCGCAGCCAGCCATGGGAGGCGGGAGCAGGCGGAGCCGACGGGGTGGTTTGGTTTGGGCGGCTGGAGGAAGAAGACAAGAGATAGAAGATACACGATAGATGTTGGATGTCAATCCAACGGCTGGTAGGCAGAATCGTTTGTTGACTGGCTAGTAAGTCGACACCACCTTGGATAGGCTATTTCCTCGCGGGTCCCAAATGTCAGAATCCAAATCTGTCACGGTCATGCAACCTTTCCTATGAAAATTTACAGCCCGTTTGATGTGCTAGTTCGAAATAAGTTTGTGGGTGTTGGTGGGGGCTAATCACTTGGCTTCTGTAATGCACAGTGAGCTCAAGCATCCGGCGAGAGTGATGTTATATCCCTTGGTTGGGATTTGTTAGTTGTTACAATATTTCACTCTAAATTAAACGACTGGCAAGCCATTTGCCTTGTTTCAAAGAAAATATGACAGTCACAGCCGAGTTGAAAAGGGCAAGAACTTCTAACTCTAGCTTACAAACTATACAAAAGCACGAGGGTTAATTGTTCATCAGGTTTACAAAAAACCCAGGTTGAAAAGGGCAACAACATCTAACTCCAGCACTGTTTTCAGTAGTCACACTCAAATGGATCGGTCAGGTCCATAGAATGAACATCCTGGGTCGTAAAATTTACTGGATTATGACCACAATATGTTGTAAATAGAAGCCCGGCACGTTCAGAAGCTCTTTTGGCCACCTGAAACTCCTTTTTTTGCTCTTCCACATACCCATCCGTCAAAACCATGCTGCTGATAAACTTAAGCCTGATGGACAATAGTAACCTTGCATTCAGCAGGAAGAATGTGACAAATCTAGTGTTTGCACGGTTGGCTACATATCGTTCTAGCGTTATTATCTTCAATCGAATCTCATGAGAAGTGAGAAAATCCCCATGCTTACGAATCCACCGATTGGTTATAACTTTCTTACCCCGTCCTGTTGCCTAAATAGACATGAAGATTGAAAATAGTTAAGGTCTAAAAAAAGAGTGTCGAAAGAGCAACAGCTGAACGGTTAATTCTAGTACACTATATGCGGGCTTCCAATGTGCGTGAAATTATCACCTTTATATACAACTTCTCCAGACATGGAAAGCATTGCAGCAAGCCAATAATCTTGTTCAAATCAAAACTATTCATTTGGATATATAAGATCTCGACAGAATCCAGCGCCATTGATAGGCCATCCATGGAGAAACTCTTCATTGAGTATAGAACATAATATTAGTACAAAATGTGTACTCCAAGATGATATATAACTTATACGCAGAAATTTAAAATGCAGCTTCTGGTTACAAGTGTAGATGATAATATAAAGTACCTGAAGAGCTGTGGAGCCAAACACCATATTGAAATGAGCACAGAGATCATGTATTACACCCAAGGTCTCCAGTTTAGGCGCAGAGAGGACAGTTATTTGCAACGGTGAATAACTAGAATCAAGGATCAACCTTTGAAGTGAAGGGGCATCTTGGATGATGAGCTGCCTTCCGTCAAAAGAAATTCCAATTCTTACAAGGTTAGGCGACTTTATTTGGAGACAACCGATTCTAACTGTGAAAACAAGCACCAAGCACTCCAGGGCAGGGCAACTGTAGTGGATGATGCTATGCAATGAGGCTTCCGATATACGAACCCGCACAAGTGAAAGTTTCTTGAGAAATGGGAGTCGAAGGTTTAGTACCAAATTGTCTGGTGGGTAGCACAGTGCAAAGGTGGCGGTGTGGAGAGAGGAGGGAAACCGCGAGATGGACATCGGTGCTGAGGGCACAAGTACATGGCGTTCGGTATGTGGTACGTGATTTCCAGGGGAATAGTAGAACTCAAGCAGTTGTAGTTCTATTAATTCAGGGGATTTCAGCCAGGCGTCCACCGTGCAGGGCATGGTATGCTTGCTCAGGTAGCATGACGGGATGTAGAGGCTTTGAACGGAGCCCTGGTGGGAGGAGATGATGGCTCTTGGGATTTCAAAATCATTGAAGAGAGATAGCCGACGACAGTCAAGATTAAGGGGCACGTCGCGCCATAGAGGGCGCCACTGAATTGAGAGGACTTGGCTGCGGCAGCTCCTTGGTGGGGAGAAGCGAGATGATCTCCCCAAGGACGGCGTCCGGGAGATCGCTGATGCGGTCCACCCGAGATTCTATGGGTTCCTGGGATCTGGTGGGGGCGGGGTCGCCGCTTCTTCCCGCACTGCCGGGTGCGGGATCCACAACAGGCGTCGCCGCTGGCGGGAGCCTCATCTTCTTGGCGCTGGGGTCAGCCGACTCCATTTTCCTCGAGGGCGTCGCGTCGCACTCACGGATTTGAAGGGGAGCTGTGGTTTTCTGTAGGAGTGAGGTGAGGAATTTGGGGGTACGAGTGGAGCGAGCTGACGTGAGGTGGGTGGGAGTGAGGAGGAAGAAGAGCACCCAGGTTTTCTTGGGGGGCGGTGTGCTAGGTGTGGGTAGCGCCTCTCATTCAGTAAACATATGGGCTTTTGAATTGATTTTACTATTTACTAGGGTGGATGGGCTGTTTTGTCTTGGGCCTAGAGAAACAATTACTACTAGTACACTAAAGACACTCTACAGCTACCCAGAAAAACAATTACTACTAGTACAGTGGATACAATACCGCTTCTGGCTCCTCCTAGGTCATCGAAACGTCTCCCTCTACCAAATGCCGTTATACTTTTGTTCACCGACATGCGGGCCATGCATCGCGCGGGCCCAAATGCCACCCACCAAATTAGAAGGCAGTATGCAGGCGGAGAGTCACCCCGGTCGTAGCGCGGCAGTAACGAGCCGTCGTATCACAAAACCCCACCTCCCGCAGTCTAAATTTGACGGACGAAGCAACCATCATTTAACTCTTCGCTGAATCCCCTTCTCCCTCACCGTCTTCAAGAAAGGCAACACTTGCATCTGCCACTGTTCTTCTCTCCCAACGAAGGGAAGGTAAGCTGATCCGTGATGTTGGTATATTTTCGCTCAGAGAAAAAAAGAACTTTTGCAAAGCAGTAACCGATCCTCACTCTCTTTTTTGTTTCATTGTCATTGCAATTGTGTTTTCCTTTGAGTGGTCTCCTAGTATTCGTAAGTTTCATGATGGACCAAGGAGAACCAGGCAAAGATCTACCGATATTGGAGCAGACGCGGGAGGCTGATCCCCATGAGACAGAGAGCTCCAAGAAGATGGAGGCAGCCACCGAGCCGACCCCAGATACGCTCACGGCCACTACTGAGATGGTCAACGCCCCGTTTGAGGTTACAGCCCCTGTGGCACTGCAGGAGCAGTTTTCCCCCCTTCGAGGATGTGTCCCCCCCCGCTGAGCTGCCCAAGGTGATTTTCTTCTTTGCCGATCTCGATTGTGGTTTTTCATCTAAGTATGTGGTGATGAATAATGCAAAATTTTATTAGCTTTGATGCCATGCTATACATAGTGGTTTAAATAACTTGTGTTTCTTATACTGGAAAGTAATTCAGAATTTGTTTCTGTTTCAATTAGAGCCCTGATGCAGACAAGGATTGTGTGGTTGTACATGTCACTCGCTATGAGGCGGATGACCTGAATATACGCACTGGGAAAACAGAGTTTTTAGGCTGTTGGATCATGGAAGCCATTTGCACTTATACCAATGAAGAGTTGTATTCCAGCCTCACTGTTGTTAGGCGTGTTGTCCAGGGTGTACTGAAGCACAAGAAGTTCAAAGCTACTCCTTCGTTTGTAAGGCACACTGTTCTTGTCAAGCTTACGCAGGAAGATGACGTGGCATGCCTCCACAAGCAAGTTTATGAGTGGCAAGGCCACAAGGTTGTCTTCATGAAGGTTCACAAGATTGAGCTGCTGCCGGACGTCCTCGATGATGTTCATGGCAAGGTCCGTCTTGTGTCCAGCCCAAATTAGATCGAGGCATGAAATAGTTGCCCCAGCTAGTGTTTAATAGTAGTTTGGATTGTGTCTAATTATCCGAACCTTGCCTGTTATCGAGCCCTCTGGGGCTAGTACTCTGTTTGAATCCGTCTATGGGAACTGCTGCTACTTTTGTGTGCCCGTGAATCATGTGAGAACCATCGTAATTGTTGCCAAAACAGATGCGTCCTCACTAGTTTTTTTCATGAATATGGCATGGTAAGACATAAGTTGTCACGGTTTATCACACGAGCAGTGTGTGTTTTGATGAAATAGAGTACTCGTTCGAGAACTGTGCGCCGACGTATACATAAGTACTTGTAAACACTGTTGGTGCTACCCCACTTGTAAGCAGTTGTGCAAAACACGGTACATTGGCTCAGCTCACTTCAACACTAGGCTATCGACCAGCTAACAATCAACAATCTGCTGTCTGACATATAAGCAACTATGTATCTTGTTATAGTGGTTCATGCAGTTAACTGAGGCCACAATGTAAATTCCAAACGTTCACACGCTAGTCCAGCGTTCATGTGGAACACTCACATTAAACTCGGCTTCACAAAAAACTTGAAAAGCATAAGTTATGAAATTTTATACATCTCAATGATTCATAGAAGATAACAAACATAAATTAGTTCACAGCAAAAGACAAAGTTGTGAGAAGGTTTACAAATCAGGAAAAAACAAGCAAGGCTTCCCTGAGCAAAGGGCCTCCCGGCAGGCTTAAATTTCCTGGAGTTCACTCTGGTTTTTTCTTGTTGCCACCATCCAGGGTTAGGTTCTCTCATTCCAGAATAACCAATTATAATTGTGTTCTCAGCTGGAATGCTGAACTGAACCATGCAGTGTACTGACCAGCTGAAAGTCTTGTGCATTCCACAAAATTTAAGCGCCGCTATTTGCAGAAATAAGCAGACCACAATGCCTCTTGTCCACGCACCTGTCCCAAAAACCTCCATGCAGCCGTGCCAGCTAGTACTTGGTCCATGGATAAACTGGAAGAAAGTGCATTCCGGACTAGGATGCAGATGTTTTCGCTCGTCCCTACACTGCAATCAGGAAGTAAAACGTATGAATCAGCTTCTTTTAGATTGCGTTGGTCATTCTACCTAGTAAGTACCAATGTAGGAATACCTGGAAGACGGGTGGTTAGACGACGGCAGCGAGGGATAGCCATCTCATTTTGCGCAGTTCTACTAAAACTGAGGTGTGTGCTTTTGATTGCACCGATAGAAACGATACGGAGACAGACATCCCGAAATGATATGGAGACAGACATCCCTGTTTGCGCAAATACGAAATACGGTTATTTTAAACAGTGACAGATATTTACAGTGACGTATGATTAATAACAGCATCTATTGTGTTATAATTGGCACTAGATTGACAGTATGAAAGTGTCCTTAAGTAAGTAGCATCACATCACATCAACACTGTCACTAGATTAACATGCAGAACAATAGCATTAGTATTACTGTCATGAGAGTAGCACATGGTTAGTAAATGTGCAATCAAATTTTTGCAGTTCCACTGGGATGAAGCAATGTTAGCGGTGTGAGATTTAAGTGTAACTGCAAAAACACAATTCATGGGAAATAAAGCAAGACGGAAGCACTTCATAAAATGGTGGTGGCATTGCTTCAATTTATCGACGGCCCTAGACCATTACTTATAGTGACATTAGCTGGCATTGCTTAATGCTTCATGTGATTTTACATTAACGGTAGCTATATGGGCGTAGGGGCAGCAGGGGCGTAAAGTGGTGAGGCAGATGTGGTTGCCGAGAGCGGCAAACACTCAGGCAGCATGTGTGCATTTGTCCCATTTTTTATCTCCTCGGCGACATTTTCCTATGTGAGCACAGGAAATCTAGACCTGCTCATTCTCATTTGCGTTGTCCCCCAACACCCGTCACTTTCTTTCCTTTTTCAACAAGGAGATAGGTCCACTTCCCCCACCCTTCGCCATCCACCATGCTTTCTTCATCTTTTCAACCAAGAGACCGGTTGGGTAGCCAGTATCTACTACTTTCCCCCGTTTCCTCTTAGAACCAAGTCCTAGATTCATGCTACAGCTTTCCCACTTTCTTCCCTGTTTGAACCAACTCTTAGAGTCAATTGTATGAACTAGCTTTACCTCTAATAATAGTAAAAGTCTAGGTGGCTTTGGAACAGTGCACGAAAGTAGAAAAAGATCCACACGAAGCCAGGTGGGGAGCTGGGGCAGTAGAGCAAGGCAGGTTTCAAAGGAATATATACCTGAGGGTCGTTGGCATGTGGCAAAGACGGCATCGGGAGGCCGCATATTGGCCGCAATACCGCAAGGAGGAAGAAGGGGCCGGAGGCCCTCCCGAGCTGGCGCTCTCTTGGAGAGAACGACACGGCCGCCGATCGGGACGCGCGGGCAGCCGTTGGTCTCCTCCCTCGCCGCTAACGACAGCGTGAACGATGAACCTACACCCCTGCCCCGGTCGAGGTTGTCCGGCCGGATTTGTGACCAGCCGTGAGCTGAGAGAGAGTGTGGCCACCTATGTCTTGCTTAGATCTGGAGAGCATGAGAGAGTGAACGAGAGGAACCCTAGTAAAGCAAGCGCTAAGGCTCCTACTTATATATATAGTGGAGTTATTTTGTTGTACCATCTTCAAAAAAATGCGCTCCTATGTGTACCCATGAGTGGGTGTAAGAGAACTAGTGCGTGCGTGCACCGCTTCTCTTCATGAGAGTACAATATACTATGCCCAAAGAACGTTCGCCACAAGAGTAATAGTATAAGTGTGTGACGTGTGAGCTAAAATAAAATGTGCGCGACGTCTTTTCTTTTTTAGAAGTTTTGAGGGTAGGGTGTGAAGAGCACATATGTGTGTGACGTCTACCTACAGATAGACGGTGGGTGCGAGAGGACTTGGGAGATTCGTGACTCGTCAGGGTGCATGTGCGTGAGAGAGAGGGGGGCACGTATCAATGCAATGCATGTGTCCGTAAATCATTATCCGACAAACGTTCGCCACAAGCCTTTTCCTGACAAACACCGTAAGAACCATTAGATCGGCATCCGACAGTGTCAGTTTTGCCATGTCATTTAACATAACAGCCACTCCTCCTACACACAAATCTTCCACGTGAGTGTTAGCAACTGCCGTATGCTCCCTCCGTTCCAAAATGCAGTGCATATAGCTTTATTGAAAATTCGAACCTCGCAAACTTTTACCGAGTTTTCGTGTACCAAATTGCACATGTAGAATACCCTGTATATATCATTTCATTCATCTTCGAGAGGTAACTATAAAGATGGGGGAGGAGTCTACAAAGAAAGACCACCGTATCACCTGCAGCAATTTCAACCATCCTTTGGTGTGGAGGAATATCATAGGAACTCTATATGATATGACTTTTATAGGATTTTTTCCTTTAGAGCCAATTGGTTCATAGGAATAGATTCATATACTCCACATTTCAAAGGAAATAAACATGATATCATTTCTATAGCTTTAGAGCCACTTGGTTCATATGAATGGATTCCTATACTCCCATAATTTCAAAGGAAAATAAACATTAGCGTATATTCAATAGAAAAGTTCCTATGATATGAACCAAATTACATCTCTTTTCTAATCCCTCCTCATAGGAATTGAGATGCATGTTATCTCTAGATTCAATAGAGAAGTTCCTATGATGTGAACCAAATGACATCTCTTTTCCAATCCCTACTCATAGGAATTGAGATACTCCATGTCATCTCTTTCCCTACAACTTCCATGTATACATCTTCTATTCCTAAATAGCTAGTACAACCCACTAGTAGCTTTTTTCCAAGACATGCAACTATGGCACAAGAACTATATAGTGTGCGAATAACTTTGAAAGATGGTCGCTGGATGAAGCTAATCTGACAGTGCAGAGATGGCAAATCCGAGCACTACTGGCCGTTGGATATCATCAACATTCCACCAGATCTGCCACATGTACAATTTAGAAGACTCCATGGTTGAACTTAAGCATAATGCACAAACCTCAAAACACAAGCACTTCTCCTTTGTTCTAGAATCTTCTGTATCATAATTGATTTTTTTCTAAATGAATTGCCATTATTTGTTTTTTACTTTATGCTTTACAATGCACAACCCCATGAATCTTAACATTTTTATAAAACTAATTGATTTTGAATGAGATGAACTATAAGAACTAAATGAATATCTACATCATGCATATATGACTCAAAGCTTTACATGCTATAGTGGGTATTTATTCATAATTTGGTTTCGAAATCTCATGCGTTCAATGCATGTGTACCTTACTAGTTTGGAGTAGAGTAGAAAATTTCACGCGGCCCGGGTATATCAAAATGCAGGGCCCATGCATCATTGCCTTTCGGTCGAACCTATGTCCACAATTTCTTGTACGTACTATATCTCCACTGGTCCCCGAACCCAAAATGCTGCCTCGTTCCCCTAAAACCAAGTGGCCCACACGTATTTAAGGCATCGACTCGAACTCAATCCCTCTCCCATTTACTACGACGTGGCCCCGCACGCCATAGTACTCCTACAAACCCTACCGCCGCACGCATCATCGATTTTCTTCAAAAGGACGAGGGAGAAGCCGATTTGTAGTGGAGGCGCTTTCAAAAAAAGGATCTGTAGTGGAGACCCCTACCTTAGGGTGCGCTAGGTAGCTGCCGCACGCATCATTGGTTTTCTCTTTTGTTTATGCTCTTGCGCCCTAGAGTGAAATGATGGTTGCTTCGTCCGTCCAGCTTAATGCGGGAAAGGTGGGGCTTTGTGATTTGACCCCTCATCGCTTATTTTCTACTACTGCGGCACTACGACCGGGCTGCCTCCAATTCCAACCGCTGCTCCGAACTATAATTTGGTGCATCGCACGTGGAATAAGACCGTGGATGAGCCACATGTCGGCCAAAGGGCTCCTGTTAAGTGTGTCGCCATTTCGTGTGCGGACTGACCCTGCTTGAGTTGCTACGCCAACACGACAGGAGCAGCCTACCACTTGGTTTTGATCCTTGGTGAATCCCGACTATATTGATCTAAAAAGATACGTACTGAACTACCCTCTCCGTCTCGTTTTTTAGGCGTCTCGGTTTATAGGGCGTGCATGTAGTTCTAGGTCATCCATTTGACTAACTAAATATGAGTTACTATGTCACAAAAAGTATATCATTGGATTATTAAGCGGATGTAGTTTCGAAACATATAGTGTTCATCACATATATAACCAGTTAAATTCTCAACCTAGAACGACGTGCATGCCATGTAAACCGATACGGAGGAAGTATAGTAAAAATGAGGTGATTTTACCGAGCGATCGGCGGGGGAGCATGGCCTGTCATGCGGTCCCACATGTCATGATGTACCAAGGCGATGCGCGTGTCCCTCTTGAGGCAGAAGCAATACTACGTGGTTTGAGATGATGGCGAACCAAAGTGTGAAGTAATGGTTGCTTCGTCCGTCTGGGAAGGTGCGGCATTGTGATTTGACGTCTCATTGCTCATTACTACTACTGGGGCGGTACGGCTGGGGTGCGTCCCCCTGCTGTTCTGCACTGTTATTTGGTGCTTGACACGTCGACCCGGTTGCTATATGTCCCACATGCCGGCGACATGAAGTACAGAATTCATGAAAGCGAGCGTCGACGGAGGAGTACAAGACACGGCTTGGGTTTTTGCTGCTTCGCACGATCCATCGATACAATCCCGGACTAAAAAAAAAAGGCGAGGGCGGGTCTTTTCCCACGCTGCAGGCAGGGGAGTTTGGCATAGTCTGTTCGAGGCAAGGAGCCAGGAAGGGAAACAAGCAAATAAAGGTTGAGCGACTTAGTTTTGGGAAAATCTGATTTTACGGAGCACGTACCCACTAGGGTTTATAGGGCTCATCTAAAAAACATTCGGTTTTCCGTTTTATAAGTCTCAATTCTACTACTAGTAGTAGTACCATCACATGTTGGATTTCGAGGTGCGTTAGATAACCCGATGCAAGCAGTGTCAAGAGAAAACTCACCAATGCATGTAGAAGTTCATGGAAATTTAGTGGTCATTCATGCATTCGTTCTAATTAATGCCTCGGTAAACATAACTTCTTGAGAAAAACGAGCATACTAATTACTTGTGCAAACTAGGAGTACGAAATTAATTCGACCACTCACCGTCTACCTTGGTTGGAGAGATTTTGAAATTGAGCCATAAACTGGAAAGGAGGGAGTAGTAACTTTTGTCTCGGTTACTATTTGTGGCCTTGTATAGATGCAAAATGTATTTTTTATAGTGGCCTTGTATAAGTAAATGGAGGGAGTACTAAAGGACATATATATTCCAAACAATATGATAATCTCTCTAACCAAGGTAGTAGGGACGAGGAGTAAACGGAGGGAGTAGTAAAATTTTCTCCTCGTCCTGCGAGCCATCGCGCGCGTGGGCGAGGGAGCAGGCGTAAGGCGTACAATACTACTACTAGTAAGCAAGCTTCACCTCATCCTGCGAGCCACCGCGCCCGTGGGCGGGGGAGACGGCATACTAAGCAAGCTTCTCCTCGTTCTGCGAGTTGACGGGACACATCAAAAGTACTCCAGTGTATAGAGCCTTGCCTCTAAGGTAGGCCCCACATGGTTTGCCTCCTTTTTAACATAGCGCGTCAAGTCGCAATTTGTTTGTTCACCCGTGGTAGACTATCCTCCCTCCACCAAGTGGACAACCAGTACACGTGTCAAATTACCACGTGGGCTGCCTTTTCATACAGAAATGAGCTCCACCGTGTACCCGCGCGGGTGTGGTTGGGAAAGAGACGGGAGTACGTGCGCCGTGCGTGCACCTCTTCTCTTCGTGCACGTCCCCCACCTACGTGGGTGTGTGTGTGAGAGATACAAACCTAGACATAATGCGCCGTCCATCCCCATGCCTCCGCCCAGTCCGACCACCAGTCACCACCACGCCACACTCCTCCTCACCTTATCTCTCATCTTTCACCCTCCATTTTTATATACAAGGCCACTATCAAAATTACAATTTGCAGATATACAAGGCCACTAACACTAATCGATGCAATATTAATGGTGTTTGCCTCGTAGTACTAGCAAAGGAGGACATTAATTATCCCTTGCATGCATGCGGGAGTGTGAGCATTGGCTTGATGTGCATGAAAGAGAAGAATACACATTAATTCACACGGCAAACAAGGAAACAAGGTGGCCTGCAACGTTGACTTAGAAGACATTAATTTTTGCCTTGGTACCTGTAATATGGGTTTGTGGCCTTGTATACAAAAATGGAGTCCGATAAAATTCTCGAGATATCATTAGTTTTTACAAAATGGGATTACTCCTGCATGGGTCAAATCACAACAGGTGTTTTGTAAAAAAATGCATCTTGATGTTCCGTGCAATGCATGGGCATCTTGCTAGTCCATGAAAACAACATATGGCAAAATTCCATGGCGAACGAGGGATTTGAATCTGTTGGGAGGGGTTGTTTGGATCTTGCCCGGGGTAGCCAAAATATTGGCGACCCTTTTGTCCACCGATGCCTTCGCCACCGATGAACGAGGAATGGCTCGGGGGCTCATGCATCCTCCAGCGTGCACGTTGGAGACGAGCTTGCACGAGTTGTGTTCTTTTTGTCCCACCACGCCGCCCAAGCCGCCCGTAGACCGACCGGTGACCCACAAATTACGCCATCCAACGTAGCCGCACACATTATGACAGCAACTCAACCAACCGGACGAAATTCACGCAAACACGGCGATATTTCATATAAACAACAACGGAAATCATATAAGATACCGAATTTTCATACAAACATGACGGATTTCATTACATTCAAATGAACTACGCGGTGCTAGTTCTCGACAGCACAGGTATATAATACCTGGCCTAAATGGTCACCCGCCGATCGATTTGTGTTCCTCATGTCCGGCAACACGATCACCGGACTGCCAGGAGTCCCGGAGGTATATGCTTCATCGCAATGGATGGCTCGCTTCCCCATTGTCCAACTGATATCATTGGCTGATGCCGAAGATGATGGTGGAAGGGGGCTTCCCCACTTCCGTGGAGCCCATGCGGGGTCGATGAAGGTCTTCGCAACAAAAGGATCTGGCAAGACACCTGCTATGTACGCCGGCGTCGCCTCCGCGGTGGCCTTCATGGGACCCAAGCTACGGCGGCCTCCCGTGTCCTACTTCTCCTCGATGATGGCGGCGGACGCGGAGGCGCTGGCCACCGACTCGTCGCTCTCCGCGCACCGGGCTTCTGTCGCTGCTTGCATGGCGCGGCCGCCGGCATGGGAGTCTTGGCCACAGAAATGGGAGACACGGTACGAGGCGGCGGCGTGGACGGCAGCAACGACGACCATGCACCACTCCTGGTCGAGCTGGCCTGGAGCGGCGAGTTGCTGAACCGCGCGCCGGCTTGGGGCGACAACTGGCTCCTTCGGGCGAGGGGAGGGAGGTGGATCAGCGAGCTGCATAGCTCGTATCCGGCGGGCTCGGCGGGCCACCCAGCTGACTTGGATGCGGAATAACTACTCTTCGTAAGCCATTGTAAGAGTGGACAAAATGGTGAAGGAGGAGATAGGGGAGCGGCGGAGGTGTGCGATTCTTGGCCGGCGTTTGGCCTCGTTTAAATAGGAGATTAAATAGACGGCGGACGGGAGGAGCTCGGCTGGTGTTGCGTTTAATGTCGGCCCGGTCATGAACGGACGTGTGTCCAGAGTGGGTTTCTCGGCTTCCCCATGGGCAGGTTTCGTGGAGGCGTTTGAATGCGGCAAGGTGGCGTGTTCAGCCGGGCGTGCAGCGAGTGGCGCCCTCGACTCTGACGTAGGACACCGCGCCGTTCTTCCACTGACATATGGGCTCTTTGGGTACATGGCCTGCATGTCAGTGACCCAACGCAGGCAGCGCACATCAGAGGAACCTTTGGTCGGCCAGGGCAGTCAGAAGCGGGCATTTCACAAACCGATGATTGTTCATTGAGTGTGATGTCATCTTTTTCATGTAGATAAGCCTACTATGTTGATAGCCCGTTCGACACGTTGGGATTCATAAAGACCGCTGCAAACATCAATGTTCTGCTTATCACAGATAAGATTGATTAATACCCGTAACAATCCATGTCCTTAACAAAGGGTGCATGCACGTATAGGTTCAGCGTGTGTCTTGCTTCGTGTGCTGTGTGCATGCAGGCGTGCGAGTGTTGCGTGCGTGCAAGGGTACGTTTCAGTGTTGCATGCATGTGTGCGTACGTGCGTGTGTTCGTGAGTGCATGTGTACGTGTCAGTGTTGCACGCCTGCATGCATGCGTGTGTTCGTTATGTGTACGTGTCAGTGTTGCACGCCTGCATGCGTGCATGTGTACGTGCGGGGTGAGGCTACATGCCAGTCGACTGACTTTTTCATCTTTGGTCATTAGATTTTCCAGCCGTTGGATATGAAATCAAGGGCCTGCAGTTTATCATCAAACTCCACCCCCCTGAGCCGCCAGCCACCACCAGCCGAACCGCCGGCCCCCGCCACCTGCGGCCGGCCCGCGCCGCCACGCTGCCCCGCCCGCCCCGAAACCACTCCCCACCGCTGGTCCGCCGCCGCCCCGGCCATCCCTCTAGCCCCCCCCGCGCCGAGCTTTTTCTCCGGCGATCCCCACCCCACCGCCCAATCAATGCGCCCCCACCGCCGGCGACTGCCAACCAAAGGTCTCACGACTTCGAGTACCCACCGACCACTAATTTATTACCATTTCTGTCCTTGATATACGAGCTGATGGGTGGGCCCTATGGTAATGTGCGCTGCTGAATGTGGACCGTTTGACTGGTCAATTGATCGTGTCATCAACAAATTACGGAGCTGTATGGTGAGCCAGTGACCGTATGATCACCCTAAAATGTATTTGATTAACATAGTGAAAACTCAAACTACCATTTCTTTCTTTCATATACGGGCTGACAGGTGGGCCCCATGGTTATGCGCCCCGATGGTGCAACACTAGTCGGACCACGTGGAATGTTTGACTGGTTAATTGATTGTGTCATCAATAAAATACGGAGTTGTACGGGTGAGCCAGTGACCGTATAATCATGACATGTATTTTTTTAACACGGTACAGACGCAAGGGCTCATATATACGCGCAAGCACTCACCGCTATAAGTGCACACACGCAAACCCTACCCCTATGAGCACCTTCAAGAGAGTGAGCGAGCATATGATCTTGAGATTTTACGAAGTCTCCATAGGTGTCTCATAGTCGAGTGGAAGGTCTCCTTCCACTGAACGCACATCGCCGGAAAATACTGAAATTAACCCAGGATAAATGCGAGCACCGGGACTTTAACCCTGGTGGGCTCGAGAAACCACTGTCCTCCTAACCATCCAACCACATGTTGGTTAGCACGACAAAATGTACGTGGTGACCGTGATGAGCTTATTTTGAAGTCTAGTGACCATATCGTGCTTTCGCTACAAATATAATGACCGTAAGTGTCGTCAACAAAATACGGAGCACGCATCAAATGCAAAGTCCCTCAGTGTCATCAAGAAAATACGGAGACGTATCGTGAGCTAGATACCGTATGATCACCACGAGAATGTATATGGTGACCGTAATGAGCATATTCTGAAGTCCAGTGACCGTATAGTGCTTTAGCTTGAAATACAGTGACCGTCACGCGTGAATGTGTCGTGGGCATGCATACTTTTAGAGGGCTGAGAGATAGTTTGTGTGCGTACGTGAAAGTGGTGTAGAAAGAGGGGGTGTCCGGTGGAGACAAGGAGAGATATGCCCTTCGTTTCTCTTTCCCGTGACTAATATTTTAGGAGAATATATAAACATTCACAATGCAGAACAAATATTTTTGGATGCACCATGCAATTAACTTTCATGTATAACATTGTACTATTGTATATGCTTATTTTCTTAGTGGCCGATTGCGTGTGTGGTGTGGTGGGCACATCATTTCTAGTTGTGGTGGGTCAACATGGGGACTCATAGGTCGGTTCCATCCTGCGCCACATAGGTTGGACCGAGACGCGTTATACGAAGACCCATGTGGAGGACTCGGCGTACAATGCGAAGCTAGCTACCAGAGTCGCGGAGGACTCTATCCCCACTTGTGATAAGCCGACTATATATGATTTGTAACCCTAGGCCCCCAGTATGTTATAGAAGCTTGGGGCTAGTTTGTCGATAGTATACACACACGCACAATGCCTGTTATTCACGTGTACTTTGTACACACCCCTATCACTAATATACAGTACCAGGAGTAGGATTTTTCCTCAACTGCAAGGGTCCGAACTAGGGTAAAACTTTGCCTCGTATTACCATCCAGCCTAACAGTCAGGGATATCCTACCGAATGATATGATGGAATCATATCTGCCAACTACTAAGAGAGAGGTGTGTCTGGGGGGGGGGGCAATGTGTGCGAGAGAGGCCTAAAGATAATGTGCGTGCGGGAGACACGTAGGCACATATATGTGCGTATAGAGGGCTAGTAGAGACCGTGCGTGTGTATATATGCATGTGAGAGAAATAGTGTTTTCCAATTGAGATTAGTGAAAAGGGTGGTACATAGTAGTCAGAAAGAGAGAGAGAGAGATACAGAGAGAGCATGTGCGTGAGACACCCCGACACCCCGAGAGAGATTGTGAGCATGTGTGAAAGAGAAATGCCGATGCATATAAAGTGTGTGCACTTATGTGTTAGATAGAGAGAGATATAGCGCGTTTGTGAGAACAGGCCGAGGCATAGTGCATATACGTGTACAAGGCAGTTCTACGCATTAAATTAAAATATAAATGGAATTATTATTTTTGGATGAGATCATGAATTTTGCAAATTGCGTATGGACGAAAATCGGTCTATCAGACACCCATTCTCTATTGAATTCTAGCATGTGCATGTGTTTATTTCATATTATCGATCCATAGAGTGAGAGCGGTTTGAAATACAGGCAATGGATGCTTTTGCAATTCATATATAAACATTAATTAGTGCACTCCATGTTGTTAGTGTGAAGCACTTTATACATTTGTCACTTGCATGGATACATTCCAAATTGCTAGCTACGAAATAGAATACATGTCGAATTCAACATAAAGGGGGTTTCGAAGATTCGAATTCATAGGAAGTGCATTCATCTATTTGAACCCGACATAATGGCATTTGTAAATCAGATGTAAAAGGGGTATCAATCTTTGTTGTGCGTTTGAACATGCTATATATATATTCATACGCATGTCTAACTTTTTTTTTTGCAACCAAGGAGATTATATCTGGAACCATGCATGAACTGAGGTAAGTTGCATATTTTTTAATATATACTCGTGTACAATGTATATTCAAATGTACCCCCTCCATTCCGAAATAATTGTGGCTTTAGGATTTTCAAGAGTAAAGATTTGTGAAGTTTGACAAATCCTGAAAGTTCAATTCAAGAGAACCAAAAACGTTAATGCTTCTGCTCCCAAATATTGAATGAAGCGCCAAATAGGCCTCTGGTCACCCGAAACCGCGCGAGACTAATGTTTGGTGGTAGGAAATTACTGTCCTGAGTCTGGCCCGTGTAGCCTATTGGCCCGATGTCCAAAGGTCTAAACCGGGGTAGGTTTGTAACTTCACCAAGACGCCAGTCTCAACCGCCTCCGAGAAGCATTCATACGCCGTGGGCGCCTAAACACCCATGCGCTCGGCCAAAATCTATCCCGCCCACATTTGGGACACCTGAGATTACTGTCCTACCCCCAACCCGCAATATGTCCGAAATTTTAGATGGGGGCAAAGTTTGTAACTTTCCCCAAATTTCAAACAAGCGCGTCCCAAACCGAAACATTGTTCACCCTTAGTTCCCCGCCTCCCTCCGTTTCCCCATTCATACTCCATGGGCGCCAAAACGCCCTCTCCACCAGCCTCCTCCGTCCTCCACCCCATAGCGCCCAATCCACCACCGCCCTCCTCCATCACGCCGGAGCCGGTACCCCAACATCGTCGTCCAACGCAACGCAACCGCAACGCCCTTAAGGACTTAGCAGCTGAAGCCGAGGCAGAGCTGCCTCCACGATGCCGACGCCGACGTGCGCCGTACCAGAACCACTCCGACCACGCTGTCCTGCGCCTCAGTGCTGCCGCTCCACTGTCGCAACCGTCCACCGCACCAGAGCTGTTCCCGCTACGCCGTCGTTCGCCGCCGTCGACAGACGACCACCACACCACACTCAACAACTTGGCCATGGGTTCGTCCAAGGCTCCACCGTCCTCCACAACTTCTCATTTCCAGCGAACCACAAGAAGATCGTTGGAAAAACATAAGGAGGACACAACACTGCCAGCAGAAAGAGGTACTCCTCTTCCCTTATTCGTGCAAACCTTACGTCTCTGCTCACACCGTATTGATCCCACGAAAGAAACTAGTCGAGCGCTTCTTACTGCATCTTCTTCGTGATACTAAATGCACAAGGTTTCCTCCCTTTACTATTTCACCTTTGCTAGAGATCAGTAGCCCGCCTGGATTTCAATTCAGGGTCAGTCAAACCGCAATTAAAAGAAGCAGCACCTGCTTAGGCGCGCAGAGCACCTAGTCCGCCTGTTTGCCGGGGAAGCGCATCGGTGTCTATCATAAGGGCGTGGGGCGCAGGAGCTGCTTGTGCCCGATTTGGAGGTCGGCGGGGCTTGAATGGATGGCCGGGGGGCGGTGCCAAGCATGGCGGTGCGGTGAGGTCGAGGGTAGGGCGCAGGCAGGGGACTGAGGCCGGTGGTCGCTGGCGTTTCGAGGAAGATCGCCAACACTGACTGGCTGGAGGTAGATGAAGGCGATCTGCCCGTTCTTTGTACATCGGACGGTGCAGAAAAAATGGACTGGCCTATTTGTTTTCAGTCGACTGTTATTTTCATAGAATCCTATAGTAATTTAGTGTGCCATGCATGTTGTAGAGCTATCATATGTCTCCCATCATTTATTTCTCATCGACCTGCTATCTGCTACCTTTACACTGTACTAATTGTGCATACACTTCACCCATACTCACACTATTGTTTTTTTATGCATGGGTATTTCAGACTCTGACGCAGTGTTGATGAATGCAGAAAAGAAAAGACAGAAGTCGCTCCAGTGTAATTCGAAGATAAGCACTAAGCGTTTCAGCATTGTAAAGGGTGCAGTGTGAGCAGTTGGAGACAGTAAACGTAGCTCTGCAGTTGATGATCTCAATTGCCACACACAACCATGCCAGGTGCTTGCTTTAACTTCGCGCTGTCAAATGTGGTTGCATGTTGCATATGGTGTCTAGCTTGTATTGCTTCCAATTTGGTTAAATTGCATCTGTTTACTTTACACATTATACCCTGTTTTTGATACATACTACATATGTCTATTAACCATGTTCGTACATCAAACTAATGCTCTTTTGTATCCCTCGTCAATCACTTATGATGAGACAGTCACCCCAGTGGGTTACTGTGAGACACCCTACTCGTTTAAAGAGTGCAGTGTCATCCTCCCCACATGATTCTCAAGAAACAACAAGGCTAAATGAAGATAGTCAGCGTAGCTCTCTAGTTGATGACCGTAATTCCCCCACACCACCATCACATGTGCTTGCTCTTACTTGGCAGTGTGATATGTGGTTGCATGTTGCATATGGTGCTACCTTGTAATGCTTCTAATTAGGGTAAATTGCATCTGCTTAGTTAACACATTATACATGTGAATATGACATGCCTTCCTGTTTTTGGTACATACTAGGTCTTTCTATTAACCATGTTCTTACATCAAACTACTTTTCTTGTGTATCCCTCATCAATCACTTCTGACGATACACCTTCAAGTTGACAGTGTAATATTGGTTGCATCTTGCATATCATTTCCAACATGTATTGCCTCTAATTTGTTGAAGTGCCACTTGTAATGAGACACATCTAACTTGGTAGAGTGATTTTGGTTGGACCTTTCATATGGTGTCTAGATTGCGTTGCTTCCAATTTGTTGAAATGCCTTCTGCTTAGCGTTTTTCATACATATTCCATCCTCCTACAATGTGGTTGCCATACATAAAAGTTGTGTTCCTCAGCATCATGCATCAACGAATTTGGAAGTGCGAATTTCATTCCTTTTTCTTGTGTGTTTACTTGACAAGGCAAAATTTGAAAGGACGAAGGCACGGAATGATGGTGGTCCTCTGGAGCAACCGAAACAGATGATCTCTGCAGATTCTCCTACTACTCGTACTGTAGTGCTAGATCCAAATCTCATCTCCCCTACTCCACAACCCAAGGTGCTTGCTCTAACATGGCAGTGTGATGTCTGGTTGCATGTTGCATATGGTGCCTAGCATGTATTGCTCCTAATTTGTTAAATTACATCTCCTTAGCTTACACATTATACATGTGAATATGACACGCCTTCCTGTTTTTGGTACATACTACATCTGCCTATCATACCATGTTCTTACATCAAATTACCGTTGTTGTGTATCCTCCATCTATCGCTTATGATGAGACAGTCACGCCCGTGGGTTAATATGAGACGCGCTAATCTTATAAAGAATGCAATTTCATCCTCTCCACATGATTCTCAAGAAACAGCAAGCCTAAATGAAGATATTGAACGTAGCTCTGTACTTGAAGACCACACTTCCCCTACACCACCATCATAGGTGCTTGCTCTAACTTCGCAGTGTGATATGTGGTTGCATGTTGCATAGGGTGTCTAGCTTGTAATGATTCTAATTAGGGTAAATTGCATCTGCTTAGTTTACACATTATACCTATGAATATGACATGCCTTCCTATTTTTGGTACACACTACATCTATGTGTTAACCTTGTTCTTACATGAAACTACCTCTCTTTTTGTATCCTGCATCAATCACTTACGATGAGTCACCTTTATTCATTGCATATTGCATATTATTTCTAGCCTGTTGCCATGTATTGCTTCTAATTTGGTCAAATACATTTGTTAGGGCACCCTTTTAATTTGGCAGAGTGATATTGGTTTCATCTTTCATATGGTTTCTAGCTTGCATTGATTCTAACAAGTTCAAGCACCTTGTGCTTAGTTTACACTTTATACATCATACATGTCAATATGTCACGCCGTCTTGTTTTTCATACATATTCCATCCACCTATCATGCGGCTGCCTTACATGAAAGTAGTGTTCGTCAGTATCATGCATCAATGAGTTCTGAAGAGCAAATTTTATTCCTTTTTCTTGTGGGTTTGGCTTGACAAGGCAAAATCAAGAAAGAGGAAGGAAAAGAGTAAGGAAGGCGATGATGGTGGTCCTCTGCAGCAACGTAAATGGAGCATCTGTACCGATTCTCCTTGTACTGATAGTGCATTACAAGGTCCAAGTGTCCGCTCCCTACACCACCATCCAAGGTGCTTGCTCTAACTTGGCAGTGTGATATCTGGTTGCATGTTGCATATGGTGTCTAGCTTGTATTGCTCCTAATTAGTGTAAACTGCTCTGCTTAGCTTACACATCATACATGTCAATATGACACGCTTTCCTATTTTTGGTACATACTATATCTATCTATCACACCATGTTCTTACATGAAACTACTCTTCTTGTGTGTCCTGCATCAGTCACTTATGATGGGACACCTTTAAGTTGGCAGTGTGATATTGGTTTGCGTCTTGAATATGTTTTCTAGCATGTATTGCTTCTAGTTTGATGAACGCCACCTATGACGAGACAGTTTTAACTTGGCAGAGTGATATTGATTGCACCTTCCATATGGTGTCTAGTTTGCAGTGCTTCTAATTTGTTGAAGTGCCTTCTTCTTAGTTACCACATCATAGGTGTGAATATGTCAAGCCGTCCATTTTTTCGTACATATTCCATCCTCGTATCATGACTTTGCCTTTCATCAGAGTAGTGTTCATCAGTATCATGCATGAATGAGTTCTGAAGAGCGAATTATATTCCTTTTTCTTGTCGGTTTGACCTCACAATGAAAAATCAATAAAGCGAAAGTAAATTGGCAAGGCATTGGATGGTGGTGGTTCTTCCGAGCAACTGAAATGGAGGTTCTCTATAGATTCTACTCCGCCATCCTCCCAACAAGATTCGCAAGACAATGCAAGGCTAGACAGTCAACGTAGCTGTGTAGATGATGAGCACATCTCCCCTACTCCACCATCACAGGTGCTTGCTCTAACTTGGCACTATTATATGTGGTTGCATGTTGCGTATGTTGTCTAGCTTGTATTTCTTCTAACTTTGTTGAATTGCATCTGCTTACTTTACACATAATGCATGTGAATATGACATATGTTCCTGTTTCTAGAATATACTATATCTGATCACACGATGTTCTTACATCAGACTACTGTTCTTGCATATCCCGCATCAGTCACTTATGATAAGGCACCTTTAAGTCGCCACTGTGATATTGGTTGTGTATTGCATATGATTTCTAGCATGTACTACTTCTAATTTATTGAAACGCCATACAGTTTGAACTTGGCAGAGTGATATTGGTTGCATCTTTCATATGGTGTCTAGCTTGCAGTGCTTGTAATTTGTTGAAATGCCTTCTTTTTAGTTACCACATCATAGGTGTGAATATGTCACGCCATCCTATTTTTCATACATATTCCATCCTTGCATCATGTGTTTGCCTTTCATCCGAGTAGTGCTCATCAGTATCATGCATGAATGAGTTCTGAAGAGCGAATGTTATTCCTTTTTCTTATCGGTTTGACTTCACAATGCAAAATCCTTACAGCTAAAGGAAATTAGTCCGGCAGTGGATGATGGCGGTCCTTCGGAGCAACTCAAACAGGGGGTCTCTACAGATTCTACTCCACCATCCTCCCAATAAGATTCACAAGACAACACAAGGCTGGACAGTCAACGCAGCTGTGTAGATGATGAGCACATCTCCCCTACTCCACCATCACATGTGCTTGCTCTAACTTGGCACTATTATATGTGGTTGCATGTTGCGTATGATGTCTAGCTTGCATTGCTTCTAACTTTGTTGAATGGCATCTGCTTACTTTACACATAATGCATGTGAATATGACACATGTTCCTGTTTCTAGAACATATGTGTACATGATGAGCACATCTCCCCTACTCCACCATCACAGGTGATTGCTCTAACTTGGAACTGTTATATGTGGTTGCGTTTTCCGTATGATGTCTAGTTTGTATTGCTTCCGATTATGTTGAATTGCATCTGCGTAGCTTACAACTTATACCTGCAACGGTCACTTACCCATAAGACACATTTAACTTGGGACTATGTTGTAGGTTGCATCTTGCATTATCTTGTAGCTTGTACTGCTTCTAATTTCTTGAAATGGCACTTATGACGAGACACCTTTTACCTGATAGAGTGATATTTGGTTGCATGTTCATATGGTGCCTAGCTTTCATTTCTTCTAATTTTGTTGAAATGCCTTCCGCTTACTGTTTTTTCATATATATTCCATCCTCCTATCGTACGTGTGAATATGAAACGCTATCTTTTTTTGTATATATTCCATCCTCCTATCCTGCGCTTGCCTTACATCAAAGTAGTGTTCGTCTGTATCATGCATCAACCAGTTATGCATAGCTAATTTTATTCATCTTCTTGTGGTTTCGACTTCATAAGGCAATATCAAAAATTAGGAGGGAAAAGAGTAAGTTAGGGGATGTTGGTGGTCCTCCGCACTGACGCAAACAGAGACTCTCTAGATTTGCCACTGCTACTGCTAATGAAGTTGAAGTCCCAAGTCTACATGATGAGTTCATCTCCCATACTCCACCATCGCAGGTGCTTGCTCTAAGTTGACAGTGTGATAATTGGTTTCATGTTGCATATGTTGTCTAGCCTGTATTTCTTCTATTTTGATTAAATTGCACCTGCTGAGTTTATACGTTATACATGTACATATGACATGGCTTTCTGTGTTTAGAATACACTGCATCTATCTATCATACCATGTTCTTACATCAAAGTACTGCTGTTGTGTATCCCGCATCAGTCACTCATGATTGGACGCTTTTAACATGGAAGTTTGATAGTGGTTGCATCTTGCATTGATTTCTACGTTGTACTGCTTCTAATTTTTCGAATTGCCACTTATGACAAGACACTTTTAACTTGGCAGAGTAATATTGGTTGCATCTTTCATATGGTGTCTAGCTTGCATTACTTCTATTTTCTTGAAAATCCTTCTGCTTAGTTTACACATCGTAGCTGTGAATATGTCATGCCGTCCTGTTTTTCTTACATATTCCATCCTCGTACGGTTGTCTTACATCAAAGTATTGCTTGTCTGTATCATGCATCAATGAGTTCTGAAGAGCGATTTTATTCTTTTGTGTTGTGGGTACGGCTTGACATGGCAAAGTCAAAAAAGAGCAAGGAAAATAATATAGTAGGGAGTGGTGTTACTCGCGGGTGAAACAGAAAAGGAACTGCCATCGAGATTCTGCTGGTACTTATAGTGCAGTAGAAGGTCCAAGTCCACCGGCTAAATCTACAAACATAGTATCACCTGCTCCACCAGCTGTAGCATCCGCTTCAACTGTACGAGCATCTCAACGAGTTACTCGTTCGTTTGCTCCAGAATTGGCCTGTTCCCAAGCTGCCTTCACACCTAACACTATTTCCAAAGCACTTCTGACACAACAGGACTTGGCAAGATCAGATGAACATCATGAGCATCAACACCAAGACGGTACCTGACCAAGTCAAGTTGCAGTTGCATTCTCCTTTATATGTACTCTCACCGTTTGATGTACACTAACACTTTCCATATTCGTTGTTGAACTAGCACCACGGCGCAAGCGGAAACAGACATCAGGGATAATGCTTGACAGATTAACAAAATCTAAAGGAGGAAGAATGGAGATCCATTTTGAGGCAGGTTTAAAATGGCCACGTGATGCTACAGACTCAGCGAAGTTAGTATCAGAGGCAGCCGTTGCCGTTAGGTGTCATGCATGTATCCTCCCAACGTGGATCCAGTACAGGAATGAGAAAGACAATACCCAGTTTAACACCTTCCTTGACCATTTATCCGTAAGTAATGTTATTCATCGCAATTAGTAATATTGTCTTGCTCTGTCCCATACTTTCTAGCTTCCTCCTAATAAGACTCACATTCTTTTTTCAACAGATGAGGTTCAAGTTGGATCTGAAAGATGATGCAACTAAACAAGCATGCACTCATGTTTTTCAGTCTGCTCTGCGACAGTATCGGTACCACCTTAGAAAATCTCACTTTGAAGGCAAGGCTAACAATGATATCGCCCAAACATCTCCAGTGGAATATATTACAGATGAAGACTGGACATCCCTCGTTAAACACTGGTCTGATCCAAAGTATCAGGTAGGCTATATGTATTTGATCGGACCACATATTGAACTTGTATTTATGTATGTGCCTTACAAGTGTATCTTCTTCTAGGCTAACTGTTTGAAGAACAAGACCAACCGTTCTAAAGTGAAATTCCAATAGACAACAGGATCTCATAGCTATATTGCACAGTGCGAGGCTCTTGTAAATAGCTGTTACTTCCTTCTTTTTTCTATGCAATATTATCGTATCTATATTGACTTGTTCCAAATACAGAGGAAAGCCCGTGCGGACCAAAAAGAACCTGAACCTAATGCGGTGCAAATCTTCAAGGATTGCCACACCAGCAAGATGAAGGGCATGAGCACACCAGTTCAAGCCGCTGTTGTAAGTCCTTACTCCTCCTGCCTTTGAACTGATTGGTACTTGATGTGTTCATTTAACTACTTGGTTTGCAGCCAATGTCAGTTACTCTGTTCACTTTTATACACAGTTGTCTTAACGTATCATTTCACCTTACATGGTTTAAAAGAGATGAAGGATATTCTTTTGGTCTTGATCTGTAATCTAGTTGTTATGTTCACGTGCGCACACAATGATAAAATAGCCTATTTGTTTTATATCTGTTTGCCCATGATATGAATGATGTCATACTATGTTCGTCCTACTTTAAACCATGTCTCTTTATCCTTAGATGTCAACGAATGTGAGGAAATAGACAATACAGTAGGCATGCTAGATGGACATATGTTCCGAAAGTGATTTAATATGTAGTTAGAACTACAATACATGCTAATGTATTACAGTAGTTCACCAAAATAAGTTATGTATAAACGTGTAACCTACTTTGTTTGTTTTTGTCTCATTAGTAACTTATCTGGTACACTAATCTACAAGTTCAAACTTTCAGGAAGCTATGGAACAAATGATTGAACAACCACAACGACCTGAAGGTGACGAGGCTACCACAGGCACAATGTCACCTCTTGCTGCAGTGCATCGGTATCTCTCCACTAACAGTGCAAAAGCACCTTCCTGCCTAATTCTGGGTTGGTTGTCAAGGTAACCTCGTCCAAATCGCCTACTGAACAAAATCTTCCTGCTAGACAGAGTGATATATCTGTGCTCCAGACACAAGTCCAATCCCTAATGGACATCGTTTTAGAAACAAGAATAGTGGTCGACAAATGTCGTCAAGATATGAATGGTTTTGAAACCAGACTATCAGACATTCGCTTTGTTGTTCAAGAGCAATGGCGGAAAAAGGTGAAGATCGTGCTGCTCCACCAGATTCTGCAGCCTGAAACATTAGCACTCAGGTTAAATGATATGTGCTTCTATACATCTGATGGTGCTTTTATCTGCAAGGACTGTAAACTTTATGCCAACAGGCCTTTTGTTGTATGGTTGGAATTTATTTTGTTGTGATACAACATTTATGATGCTTCCAAAGGCTGCAGTAATTACGACGCTATTTTTGTATAGTGTAGGTTTATCTTAGTAATGTATTCGGCCGAAAGCTTCGTAGGAACCCAACATGCCAACATTCGTAGGGCCCATTCCAATTGGGCTAAAAACGATTATGGGCCGAAATTTGCATGTAGCCCACTAAAAATATCTGGGCCTAAATCAGCATAAGCTTTCATATTTATCTGGTAGGCCTGTGCCCATAGTGGGCCTTTAACAGGCCTAAACATAATTTTGGCCCTTAGTAATAATAGGCCGTTTACAGGTGTAAATATCTCGAGCCCATAAAAAACATGGGCCTTTAATAGACCGAAAGTGAGATTGGGCCCTGATTGTGCCAAACAACACACTGGTCTTAGCAGGCCGAAATGGTGGCCCATTTACGATGCAGATCTTTCACAGGCTGAAATTCGGACGGGCCGTAAATGCGCCGGCCTAATAGATGGGCCTTTAATAGGCTGGAAGTTCGGTCGGGCTAGATTATCATCATTTTTATATGGGCCATTAATTGGCCCGATGTGACGTTGGGCCACATATGGCCCATGGATTTCGTCCGACGTTAACAGGACGAAAATCACAACAGGCCAAAAGTGGCCCAAATCTGTAGTGGGCCTCTAAGAGGCCGAATGTCAGACATGGCCGAATATGACCCAAATCCTTCACGGTCGTTTATGGGCCGAAAGTTTCAATGGCCTGTAAATGGGCCCAAATGAAGCAGGACCTTCAACAGGCCGGAAATACACCGGGCCGTAATTCGGCCCATATACTTAGCACACTGTTAACGGGCCAGAAGTGACCATGGGCCGCGATGATGACAAGTTTAGGACAAGCCGTTGACGGGCCAATTTGACATTAGCCGTACGGGCCTTAACTGAGAATGTTGGGCCTTTAGCTGGGCCGGAACATTATGGTCTGCAAAATCTTGTGGGCCTTTAGCTGGGCTGGCCCATTGTGGTCCACTAAATCTTGTGGGCCTTTAGATGGGCCGGTCCATTATGGTCTGCAAAATCTTGTGGGCCTTTAGCTGTGCCGGCCCATTATGGTCCGCTAAATCTTGTGGCCTTTAGTTGGGCCGACCCATTTAAACTTTATGGGCCACTTTTGGGCCCGTCCACGTGTCAACATATCATAGGCCCATCTCGACCGCTGGATGAGTGACACCTGTGCCAATGCGGAGCTGACGCGTGGTTCCGTTGGCCAATGAGAATTTTACACGTGGAAAATCGACATTCGTCATGGCTTTTAGCGGGTTATCGGATCCAAAACCGGACCCGATAGATTAACGGCGTCCCATTACGGTGGATGCCACGTGTCGGTCACCCTTGACGAAAGCACTTCTATGACGTGCGATTTATCGTCATGGAAATGGACACTTCCGTGCTGATAATTTTGGTAATGTCATGGAACACTTCTACGACAACACAGGTATGACTTTCTTGATTCTGTCATAAAATTGTCACGGATGTACATGCATGACAAAAAACGTGACCTACTGTGACAAACACGTATCATCACGGAAGTGTATTTTTTTGTAGTGCTAGTCTTTATGCCTACCCTGCAACTTTATTCGTTCAATTTAGAACTGTCGCGTGTACTGAATTTGTGAGTTATGCCCGGTTTTCTGTTGATGTAAGAATCGTGAATATGTTGACCTTGATATGCTGTCAGCTCAGACAATGAATATGAACTGTTTTTTGTTATTATTATTATTATATCATAGAGGTAGCACACTCAATCGATCTCACTACAGTATGTTTGAACAAAAATATGCAATCTGGTTTGCGAATAGCACACGGTTCGTTGATGAAACCCATGTGCCAAGCAAACCCCGCCACCACCCCACCCATGATCTGAGTCGTGCTTTCTGATTGGACATAACCCAAACCCCACGGATCGTACGTCTGCACCGTTGGATGCCCCCAGATCGAACGGCAATCCTCATCCCTTTCTACAGCACCTGCAGTTCCGGTTGTAATTTTATTTTTATGCACAAAATGCCCGTTAATATCAAAAAATGTCTTAAATATAGCTAACGATACCTGAAATGCGCCAAAAAATCAAACCCGTGATATAATGGTGATTGCGTACCGTGGAAATTTTTATGAGGCCAAAAGATGAAGTCACCGGCCACAGGAGTTTGAATTGACACATCTCCTTTTGGAAAACCATGATCCTTCATGTGAGATGCTCCGGTTTGGAAGGAGCGGTCATCAAAACTTGTGCCAAACTTTACCAATTTTTTTCCACGGGGTCGTGAGAGCATGCCACAGGCACACATCGATTTTGATGATGTCCAAACTCCATATGAATTTTCTGTAATTAAACTACCAACTAGGCCTACGCTAGTGGCCGCACCTCGCAGCCGAAATGTTTGAAACTTCTCCCTGCTTCTCGAACAAACGGATGAAAACTCACAAAGTGACGCACAAATGATCTGTACACCTTTGCTAGGCTGATAGTAAGGGGGTATCATAGCTAGTATCATGCATGCCAATTAGGCAATTTTGATGAGCTGTCATAGAATTAATTAAATGAAGAAAGAGAGGGTTAAGTATCATATCATGGAACCGTATCATAATAAATGTTATGCTACTATGTATCATGCATGATAATATAAATAAAGTACTACATATGATACTAGCTACTCTATGATACTATGCATTATTAGAGCAAGTAAGTACACAATAGAGTGACATAAGACTAGCCACAATGGGTAGTAACATAGAATGTTACTAGTCTATGTTACTACCTCTATAGTGGGGAGTAACATATGTGTAGTAACATGCAACACTTCATTTATTAGGCTATAGACTCATCTTGCCTTGAGATGTGTGATGTTACTTAGACTAGCCAGAATGGGTAGTAACATAGACTAGTAACATGCCCATGTGTTACACTAGTCTATGTTACTACCTCTATAGTGGGGAGTAACATATATGTGTGGTAACATGCAACACTTCATTTATTAGGCTATAAACACATCTTGCCTTGATATGTACATGTGATGTTACTCGTACTACTAGTAACTAGCTATGTTACTACTTTCCTCTCTGTCGTGGTTTTGTCACGACAGATGTCCTAGAGAAAGGACTTAGTCATGGAGCCATCGCTACGGGTTAGGTTAAAGGGGTTAAAGCGGACAAGGGACGCAAGAGAGTTTTATACTAGTTCGGCCCTTACGATGAAGGTAAAAGCCTACGTCTAGTTGTGATGGAATTGATTGGGGTTTCGATAACTAGGGAGCGAATACGCTTTGCCTGAGTCTCGAGTTGTTCTCCGTCCTCCCTGAACCACCGCCGGGTCGTCCCCTTATATACATGGGTTGACGCCCGTCGGTTTACAGAATCCCGAGGCCGGCTCATAATCGTGTCCGGCTCGGTCTCTGCTACTTCTATCTTACAACACAAGTTTACATATCAACACCGGTTTATGTCTACAGGCCTTAAACCGGCTTTGGGCCCTGGGCCTTCGTAAAGCGTCACCGTCTATCTTCATGGACTTCAGATACAGATGAACTACTTATGGGGTTAACCCGGCCTCTCCTGGCCGGTTTACGCCCAGTGGTAATATCCCCAACATTAGGCCCCAGATTGATTTGAACTGGTTCATGTCAATCCTCAATACTTAAGAAAACTTCTTCTTCAACATCTTCTCATAATCTTGTAAACCGCCGTGACATCATCTTCTAGGACCATGATAAACCGCCGTGGCATCACCTGTTTCTTTTAAAACCGCGTATAATCCATCTTCATTAATGAGCCTCCGACAATCGAGGCGACAGCTCCGCCTCATATCCAAAAAATTCGGCTCCTCGATTTTCGCGCCTGATGTTTAACTTTCTGCCCTTATAAATAAGGCCAGGGGGTCTTTCCATTTTCCCCCTCGTGCCTCTTCGCGTCATCGTCATCCTCGCGACGCCCGAACCTTCGACCTCGGCCGCCGCCGTCAAACTTCGACTGCTGCACCAACCTTGGCCGCTGCATCGACCTAAACGTACCGAGCTCCTCCGCGTGCCGCCGCTGCTCAACAGCCTCACTAAGTCTCCCCTTTCTCTTACCATAGATCTGCACTTACGGTTTCTGCCGTTCATCAGTGTTCGTCGCCGCCCTTCTTTATCCTTATTTATATCCATGGATTATATCCAAAAACCACATAGATCTCGCGCGGTAGTAGTTTAAGCACCTGTCTGATGTCCAACTCATCTCAACTTGGTGAACTTTTAGTACGCTGGAAATTAGGTCAGAATATATTTTGTTTTTCCAACGCGCCACTACTAGGAAAAGGGCTATAGATGATATGGACACTAATGGCGCACCAGACATGTGGTGCGCCACTACTATATACTAATGGTGCACCATGTGTTGGTGCGCCATTAGTGTTCAAATACTAATGGCGCACCACATCCACGGTGCGCCACTAGTAACAATTTTTTTTAATTTTTTTCAAAACAAGTAATGGCGCACCAGGGGATAGTGCGCCATTACTAGTTAAACTAGTAATCGCGCACCACATCCACGGTGCGCCACTAGTAAATTTTTTTCAATTTTTTTCCAAAACTAGTAATGGCGCACTAGGGTAAGTGCGCCATTACTAGTTAAACTAGTAATGGCGCACCACATCCACGGTGCGCCACTAGTAAATTTTTTTTAGTTTTTTTTCAATTTTTTTTCAAAACTAGTAATGGCGCACCGTGGGAGTGGTGCGCCATTGCTAGTTGAACTAGCAATGGCGCACCACTCCCACGGTGCGCCATTACTAACTTGACCCAAAAATTCCACCGAATGCGCCCCCCCACCCCCCCCCCCCCCCCCCCCCCCCCCGTGGACCGCCTTTTCAGTTTTAAAAAAATAAAAGAAAATAATGGAAATGTCAAAAAAAGAAAATAAGTTTCCCATGTGATATGTGGTCTAGTTGTTGGGAAAATTTACAAATATGAATTTCAACTTTATTTGCAAAATCTCTCTGGAATTTGTAAAATGGGCATAACTTTTGCATACGAACTCAGATTAAAAAGTTTTTTATATGAAAAATCATCTACTCAAAAAGTTACATCCGAATTTAACCGGGGGAACCTCATTAAACATTTTCAAAATCCGCAAAAACCTAACAGAAAAAAGTTACGGGGCTTTCAAGATCTAGAGGCAAAAAAATTCAAAAAATTTCAAACTTTAGTGGCGCACCGTTTGCTAGGTGCGCCACTAGTAACAGAAAAAAATTGGTGTTGAAATTTTTTTTTGGAATTTTTTTTCAAAAAATGATACATAATATGACCGGGAAGTTTGAAATATTTTTCAAAATTTCATCATACTCATGAACATGAACAAAGTCCTAGACATCAACAAGGTTTAATAGGATTGATATGGTAGATATATCAACAAGTGCCTGTTAAGTGAGGTGGTGGTGGGGTTGGATAGAACTGTGAAGTTAAGCGTGCTCGGGCTAGAGTAGTGTGAGGATGGGTGACCTTCTGGGAAGTTTGACGACTTAGTGCGATTTGACTTGAGATTAAGCCATAGTGACCCGAGATTAAGAAAAAAAAGCGAAAAAAAATTTTAAAAAAAATTTTAAATTTTTTTTTCTGAAAAAATATTTGAAAAAAAATTGTTACTAATGGCGCACTTCTATGTGCTGCGCCATTACTAAGTCAGATAGTAATGGCGCACGGCGTGATGCGCCATTAGTATACCAGATACTAATGGCGCACCAGTGGTGCGCCATTAGTATTTAATACTACTTGCGTGGTACTAGTGGCGCACCAGTAGTGCGCCATTAGTAGGCAAAACTGGTGCGCCACTAGTAGGCCTTTTCCTAGTAGTGCGCGGTAGATCTGAAATTACCATGGCCAGATGTGAAACTTGTTTCTTCCTTCACTTATACACAAGGAGTACCAGATTGGGCGGTTTAACTTCATATACAAAATGATTACCCAGTAGATACCATTAGTCCCCTGTTGAACCGCCAATGCATTCATCATTGTACTGTTTCCATTGCCAGACTCTGGTTTACAAATAACCAATTCTGGTTTATCAATATGCTTGTATCCTTATACCGCTGTATAATTGTCCACGGTCAATCTTAAACCAGCAATAATCATGTTTCAGATTTCCATTGCCATGGCCAAGCAAGTCTATGAATGTAATTGGGCTCCTTCTCGAGTAACCGAAGAACAATTAAACAATCTTGTTAAAACGAGTGCTTTAGCCAAGAAAGATGTCATCCACTGGAGGGTCCCTGGCCCGGAAAGTCCTCCTACACCCAAGGACGGAGAGGTAGTCGTGTTTGCTGATCATCTCGGACGAGGTTTTAGTCCTCCCAGTTCAAAAAAATTTTGGGATGTACTGGCCAATTTTCAGCTGCGCCCTCAAGACATCGGTCCCAATTCTATGACCAACATCTGCCACTTCCAAGTCTTCTGTGAGGTTTATCTGCAAGAGGAACCTACAGTTGAACTGTTTAGGGATTTCTTTCACCTAAACCGTCGCACAGAGTTCTCGGATGGACCCAATACGAAACTGGGCGGAATGGCGGTTCAGAAAAGGAAAGAAGTCACCTTCCCCCATCCCAAACTCCACAGTCACCCCAAAGTGTGGAACCAGACTTGGTTTTACTGCATGGATACATCTCCATCTGATGAAAACCCCCTGCCGGGTTACCGCCCTGAACGCCTTAGCAACACACATCCTTTTCCTCAGAGGTTGACGACAAGAGAAAGGGCCAACTATGCTCCCCAATTATCAAAGCTTAGAGCCTTCATGGAGAACGGTTTGACAGGAGTTGATCTTGCTCGTTCCTGGATAAGCTGGAGTATTCTGCCCTTAAGCCGGCGCTCCGGTTTGGTGTGAGTATACGGGGAGTTTGAAGGATGCTCAGCGGCACACTGACATTCAGCTTACACATGCAGAAGTCACTGAGGCTGTAAAAAAGATACTGAACGAACCGGAGGCTGTCTGTGCCCAAACCGGACTACTCCCTTTCTGCACCTTTAGCAAACCACCAGTTGTAAGAATCATATAATCTTTTTATCTGAAGTTGCTTCTGTCCAAATATTCTCTGAAAGTGTGATTATTTTCTGACAAGGTGATGATCCGTTCTGGAACAAGGAACCATCCCAAGACAAACCGGCGAAGCCATAAGATAAACTGGTCAAGCCAGTTCGTCCAAAGACCAAGGTTGTTAAAAACCTGCCAAGAGAAGGACCACTGCATCCTCTGATCCACCAGCTGATGACGATGTGGGTAACCCGGAACCAGAGGTAGAACTTGACTCTCTTGGTTCATTTTTCTTACATCTCATTGACAATGATTATTATCAGGACGACGCTGAAGGAAGTCATGCTGAGGACATAGAGGTAACCATTCTTTCCTCCGATTCAGATCCTCTGCCAACATCAAAAATCCGTCAAGCAAACCAGAAAGTAAAATTTTCTCACCCTCTTGCTTACTTGGACCCAAACTTTCTTTTGAAGACGCAGCAGCACGAAGCTCGCCGTACAACCCGGCACAGTGGCCAGGTAGTTACCTCCGCCGGTTTACCGAACAGTCCGGTTCAGAAACGCCGACCAGAGGTCTCTTATCCCATTGATACTTCATGCCCAAAAGCAGGTTGTTTCCGCCAGCCTCTTAACCCGTCTGATTCAAATTATCAGGGTACTTCTCACTCATCCTCTGGCGAGTCATCGGCCACGCAGCTTCCACCCCTCAAAACAGTTCCCGGGTGAGCTATGCACGTGTCTTTATTCTTGATGTGTTATCTTTACATACTATACTGATCCTTATGTCTATCTTTTCTCAGCGCCAAGCCAAGACCCAGCAAGAAGGCTCGGTTAAGCAAACCGGCTGATGATAATGTAGCTGCTGAACCGGAAACAACTCCAGATCCGGAAGAAAGCGACGCTGATGACAGGCTTAACGATCCACCGCCTCAAGACCATGACTTCCTTACCGAACAAGTGCAAGTTAACACCACAAGCCATGCAGACCGGCCAACCAGCCCTGTCCGAACTGATGACAAACCGGCCAGTCCGGTTAAGGATACTGACAAACCGCCAACTCCAGCGAAGGATGCTGATGATCAAGATGATCACATTATGATTACTGGCACTGGCCACACCACTCCTGGCAACCCTGTCGCTTTGTCAAAGCATACTGCCAAGGACGACCTCTCTGCTATTGGCAAAGGCAAATGGAATGCCGATTTATCAAGCTATGCCCATCTCAATGCTCAAGACATTCACTCTGGCTTCTTGAACCGTCTGTATACCAACCGTGACTATGAAGCTAGTTTGGTAAACTTGATGAAGGAGCGATATGAGGTAACTACTATTTTTCTCTTTTGTCCAATTGCAGTTTATCAACTCCTAGTAGCCCCCAAGTGACGGTTTATGATACCAATCTAAACCGGGACTTTGTCATAACTTAACTTTGCATATTTAGCCTCCAGGGACCAGATTACTTCTTTATGATGAACCGGTTCCTTAAAATTTGCCATACTGCTCTTTCACCGGTATAGCCCCCAAGGGCCGGTTTAACTTTATAAAGATGAACCGGGACTGTATAAGAATTCCCATACCAACAGTTTTTTGAGCAAACACACATTAGCCCCCAAGTGCCAAGATTAATACTTGTATTGTGCTTGGGACTTGTAGAAATTTCTGATAAGGAGCAAATATGCATTAGCCCCCAAGTATCAAGGGCATAACTTGTTATGTGCTTGGTACTTCAAATATGTACTGTCAACTCATTGTGTATCGGTCTCTTTATAGGCTGAACTGAGCAAGAAGGAAAGCCAAAGCGCTGATTTGCAAGAGAACATCAAGTCCCAACAGGCCGAAACTTCCAAAGCAAAAGATGAGTTGACGAGCGCCTTAGCCACTATGAAAAAGCTAAAGGAGAGCTTCGCCAAGGAGCGGGCGGATCGGAACACAGAGAAATCCGCTTTGCGGAAAAGAGCTGAAGACGCTGAAGCAGCTCTCAAACCGGTGGTAGACGAGCTGACTGGTGTAAAGCGGCAGATACATGCCATGACTGCTGCTGTGTTCGGTAAGCATCCTTGATTTATACTTTCAACATATCTTCCCATGTGTGGCTGGTTTACTGACGTTTATAATGATGCAGGAACTCGCATTAGCCATCTGGGCTCTCATGTAAAGAAGAAGTTGAAAGCGGCCTATACTCTGATAGAGCAGCTGTATACCGGCGCGTAGTGGATCATCTGTATCGCTTCACACAATAAACCTCCTCCAACATTGATCAAGGACACCTTAGAAAGGCTATCCATGCTGCCTGCCCGGGTTGAAGAATTAAAGAAAGCTGCGGCAAGGGCCGGAGCTCTGACCGCTCTAACCCGGGCAAAGGCGTGGGTGCCTGATCTTGATCCGGTTGACGTGGCTAAAGGCTTCCCAAGCTTAAAATAAGATGGATCAGAATTTGGCCAGGAGGATCTCCATGCCATAAACCGGGAAGTACGTCCACTAGCTTGTCAATTGGCTGAAGAAGTTGATCTGTCATATTATCAGGCAAGCTATGATGATAAGAACACACTGGTTGCGGCGCCAATTCCAGAAGCGCAAAATATGATCCCTCCAATCCGTAAGCACACTTATGCCCCTGATATTGAACCGTCAACCCTTATAAGCGACGAAGCTGTGTTCCAAGCTTTAACTGGGATCGACTGGATAACTATTGACTTCCAGCCGCTGGGTAGAGACGAAGAAGATGAACCGGTGCAAGATGATCCGCAGCCGTCAGGTCAAGCTGACAAGCAATCCTAATCCGGAGGCTGGTTTAGTCTTCCACTTGCTGCAATGCTTATCGAGAAACAATTATCCCTTTTGGCACTAAAACGCCTTGTAATAGTCTAGTTAAAACACTTGGTCTGTTATGCCTTCGTGCATATTTATCTACGACTGATGCGTGTTAATCTGCCATGCTTAAGATACAATGTTTGTAATCCATAGCTAGTTATTCAAGTTGTTCCTGCAGATAAGAAGCTTAAAGCGCCCTGGTGGTTTACCACCGGGCGGGTCATGATACCCAAATATATACATGACCAAGGTTTATAACCAAGGTTGTAAAAGATAACCAAATACGGAAATATATGATACCTGTGACCTGTAGGCATAGTGTTGGCTGACCAACTTTGTAATGAGGGTAATAACCCTAATCCGAAGTAAAAGTAACTCCTGTTATATGATGCCGATTTACAATAAAACCGCTCCGGGTTGTGATAAACACCGGTTTATTCCATACTGGTGACTTTGAGTCAAAACCAGACCGGGCTGATAGTCTCCCGATTATAACTTGATCATGTACTGACAACTTGTAGTTGACAACCTAACCGGGTTGATAAACACCGGTTTGAAAACATCACCAATCTTATCAAAAGAAAGAGAAACTTAGCAAAAGGCAAATAAAACCGTTCTAGTCGAGGCTTTTCATGGGCTGCCAGGCCCTAAATTCGACAGCAAAAAATCTCCAAACAACATTGTGAGCTGTGCTCAGTGGGTGCCTATGTTTGTGCTGTTGTTTTACAACACTCTCTTTGGCCCCGGATTGATGTGGCTTTGAGCCGATAAAGAGGTGTGCCTGTGGTTCGGATACGACCACGCCCCCAAGTGATGCTTTGGCATTACGCCGATCAAGAGGTGTAGCTATGGTTCGGGTACGACCAAGCCCCCAAGTGATGCTGTGGCATTGCGCCGATCAAGAGGTGTAGCTATGGTTCGGATACGACCAAGCTCCCAAGTGATGCTGTGGCATTGCGCCGATCAAGAGGTGTAGCTATGGTTCGGATACGACCAAACCCCCAAGTGATGTTGTGGCATTGCGCCGATCAAGAGGTGTAGCTATGTTCTCTTTGGTTCGAATACGACCTATGTTTGAACATGAAGCCCCCAAGTGATCTAATATGAAACTTTGAGAAGCTAAATCAAGGGATAAACTGGACGCCGCTTTGTAAGCTCCATGTAACCACACATGATGTAAGAAAAACAACAGATACCCCGCTTTAGCTGAGGTTCCGGTTTATTATATTGATCATAATATATACAATGTCATAATATGTACATAAGCAGAGCCTATAGCTCAAGTATAGTAAGGCCTAAGATGAGCAATGTTCCACGACCGCTTGGTCTCCTCCTCTGATTTACGTGAGTCTTTGCGCTCTCGAACATCGATTAGGTACTACGACCCATTGTGTAAATTCTTTGCTGACCACAAAGGGTCCTTCCCAAGGGGGGGATAGCTTGTGCATATCCGTCTGATCCTGGATGAGTCGAAGCACCAAATCACCTTCTTGAAAGGTTCTGGTTCTAACCCGGCGGCTATGATAGTGACGCAGATCTTGCTGATAAATCGCCGAACGGGCTGCCGCCATGTCACGTTCCTCATCTAATATGTCAAGAGCTTCCGGCCGTGCCTTATTGTTGTCAGCTTCAACATATGCCGCTACACGAGGCGAGTCATGACGGATGTCACTAGGAAGAACCGCTTCCGCTCCATAAACCATGAAGAACGGTGTGTAGCCTGTCGATCTATTGGGTGTGGTATTGATGCTCCATAACACTGAAGGTAGCTGCTCAACCCAACAACCCGACGTCCGTTGCAAAGGAACCATAAGCCGGGGTTTGATGCCTCTCAAGATCTCTTGATTGGCCCTCTCCGCTTGACCATTGGACTGGGGGTGAGCCAATGATGACATGTCAAGCCGGATGTGCTCACGTTGACAGAACTCCTTCATGGCACCCTTTGACAGATTGGTACCATTGTCTGTTATAATGCTGTGTGGAAAACCAAACCGGAAGATCACCTTTTTGATGAACTGAACCGCCGTGGCTGCGTCACACTTACTAACTGGCTCTGCCTCCACCCACTTCGTAAACTTATCAACCGCCACCAAAAGGTGGGTCTTCTTGTCCTTGGACCTCTTGAAAGGCCCAACCATATCCAGCCCCCAAGTTGCAAACGGCCAGGTGATTGGAATCATCCTCAATTCTTGAGCTGGTACATGAGCACGCCTTGAGAATTTCTGACAGCCATCACATCTTTTGACCAAGTCCTCGGCATTAGCATGAGTTGTCAACCAATAGAAACCGTGACGAAACGCCTTGGCCACCAAAGATTTTGAACCGGCGTGGTGACCACAATCTCCTTCGTGGATCTCACGCAAAATTTCACGGCCTTCCTCAGGAGACACACAGCGCTGAAACGCCCCTGTCACACTGCAATGATGTAACTCTCCATTGATAATAGTCATGGACTTGGACCGCCGGGTTATCTGCCTGGCCAAAGTTTCATCCTCTGGTAACTCGCCCCGGTTTATATACGCCAAATATGGAACCGTCCAATCCAGGATAATATGAAGAGCCGCCACCAACTGAGCCTCCGGATCAGGAACAACCAAATCCTCTTCACAAGGGAGCTTGACGGACGGATTATGCAAAACATCCAGGAAGACATTAGGTGGAACCGCTTTACGTTGGGAACCTAGGCGGCTTAAAGCGTTCGCCGCTTCATTCTTCCGCCGGTCCACATGATCCACTTGATAACCTTTAAAGTGACCTGCAACAATATCCACCTCACGACGATATGCTGCCATTAGTGGGTCCTTGGAATCCCAAGTGCCGGACACTCGTTGAGCCACTAGATCCGAGTCACCGAAGCACTTAACTCGGCTTAGGTTCATCTCCTTAGCTATCCAAAGACCATGGAGTAAAGCCTCATATTCAGCTGCATTGTTAGTGCAAGGGAACATTAAACGGAGAACATAACAAAACTTATCACCTCATGGGGAAATTAATACGACTCCAGCCCCTGAGCCCTCCAATTGCCTGGACCCATCAAGATGAATAGTCCAATAAGTGTGATCCGGCTTCTCCTCTGGCGCTTGTAATTCTGTCCAATCATTGATGAAATCCACAAGTGCCTGAGATTTGATCGCCGTTCGGGGTATGTATTTAAACCCGTGAGGCCCGAGCTCGATAGCCCACTTAGCAATCCGACCAGTTGCTTCCCTGTTCTGGATTATATCCCCCAAAGGAGCAGAGCTGACCACCGTGATGGGATGACGTTGGAAATACTGCTTAAGCTTCCGGCTTGCCATGAAAACCCCATACACCAATTTTTGCCAATGCGGGTACCTCTGCTTGGACTCAATAAGTACCTCACCGATATAGTAAACCGGCCGCTGAACCGGATATTCCTTTCCTGCCTCCTTGCGCTCCACCACAATAGCCACACTAACAGCCTGAGCATTAGCTGCCACATATAGCAACAATGGTTCTTTGTCCACTGGAGCAGCGAGAATCAGCGGATTAGCCAGCTGCCGCTTTAAGTCCTCAAATGCTTCATTAGCGGCGTCACTCCAGACGAAGTTATCCGTTTTTTTAGCATCTGATATAAAGGGATGGTCTTCTCGCCAAGGCGACTGACAAACCGGCTCAACGCGGCACTCCGGCCTGGCAGGCGTTGAACATCATTGATACATTTCAGTTTAGCCAAGGAGGTGATGGCCTTGATCTTTTCCGGATTAGCTTCAATGCCCCTGTTAGACACCAAAAAGCCCAAGAGCTTGCCTGGAGGTACACCAAAGACACACTTGACCGGATTAAGCATCATTTTATAAACCCTTAGGTTATCAAAAGTTTCCTTCAAGTCATCAATCAATGTCTCCTAATTCCTTGATTTTACCACAATATCATCCACATAGGTGTGAATATTGCGGCCGATCTGTTTATGTAGACAATTCTACACACACCGTTGATAAGTCGCCTGGGCACTCTTGAGCCCAAAGGGCATGGACACATAGCAGAAGGCTCCAAAGCGAGTTATGAAGGCTGTCTTCTCCTGGTCCTTAACTGCCATTTTGATCTAATGATAACCAGAGTATGCATCCAAAAAGCTTAGACGCTCGCCACCCGCCGTAGCATCAATAATTTGATCAATACGGGGAAGGGCAAAAGGATCAGTTGGACAAGCTTTGTTGAGATCTGTGTAGTCCACACACATACGCCAAGTGCCATTCTTCTTGAGGACCAGCACCGGATTAGCCAACCACTCAGGATGGAATACTTCAACGATAAATCCAGCCGCCAAGAGCCTGGCTACTTCTTCTCCAATAGCTTTGTGTCTTTCTTCATTGAACCGGCGGAGGAACTGCTTGACCGGTTTATACTTGGGATCAACATTGAGAGTGTGCTCAGCGAGTTCTCTCGGTACACCTGGCATGTCAGAAGGCTTCCATGCAAAGATGTCCCGATTCTCACGGATGAACTCGATGAGCGCGCTTTCCTATTTCGGATCCAAGTTAGCGCTGATACTAAACTGCTTGGACGAATCGCCAGGCACGAAGTCAACAAGATTAGTCTCATCAGCCGATTTAAACTTCAGGGCCGGATCATGCTCTGTAGTTGGTTTCTTCAACGAAGTCATATCTGCCGGATCAACATTGTCCTTGTAAAACTTCAACTCTTCTGTTGCACAAACCGACTCAGCATAAGCCGCATCACCTTCTTCACACTCCAGAGAAATCTTGCGGCTCCCATGCATGGGTGTGGTTCCCTTGTGACCCGGCATCTTGAGCTGCAGATAGACATAACAAGGCCGTGCCATAAACTTAGCATAGGCTGGCCGTCCAAATAGGGCATGATACGGGCTGCTGATTTTCACCACTTCAAAGGTCAAGGTTTCTGATCTCGAGTCATGCTCATCTCCAAAAGCCACCTCCAGAGCTATTTTACCAACAGGATATGCCGACTTACCAGGCACCACACCATGGAACACCGTATTGGACGGTTTAAGATTTTTATCCGTTAATCCCATGCAATGGAAAGTTTCATAATAAAGGATATTGATACTACTCCCTCCATCCATGAGTACCTTAGTATACTTATAACCTCCCACCTGAGGTGCCACCACCAGAGCCAGATGACCCGGATTGTCAACCCGGGGTGGATGATCTTCTCTACTCCACACAATCGGCTGCTCGGACCAACGCAAATAATGGGGCATCGCCGGTTCAACGGCATTCACCGCCCTTTTATGAAGCTTCTGATCGCGCTTGTCCAAGCTAGTGGCGAAGACATGATACCGTTCGCTATTCAACTGCTTCGGGTTGCTCTAGTAACCTGACTGCTGTTGCTGCTGATTGCCCTGATGGTTATAGCCACCTTGGTTACCCTGATTACTTTGATTGTTATGTCCACCCTGATTACCGTGGAAGCCTGAACCAGAATTTCCTCCACCATAACCCGACCCATGAGACCCGGGGCCCGAACCGCCTCCTGGTCCATGATCATACCGGAAAGAATCGGAATTTTTGAACTCTTGCATGATGTAACAATCTTTCGAGAGGTGCGTGGATGGTTCCTCCTTCGTCCCATGCTTTGGACAGGGCTGGTTCAACAGATAAGACAAACGGTCCGGATTAGGATTTGGCCTCCCACCGCGCTGGGGTGGTTTACCCTTACGCCGCTGGCCCTTGTCGTGTGTATTAGTATTAGCCACAAAGTCTGAACCATGGTCCGCCTTGCGCTTGCCGCCGTTTCCATGACCCGCCGGGTTGTGGTGCTGCCCCTTGGTGTTGCCGCTCTTCTGTCCCTTCCCTGTATTATCATCGTCAGACTCGGGATCCTTGGTACTATCTGAGTCGGCATACTTCACCAGTGCAGCCATGAGGGTTCCCATGTCATTACAATGACGTTTGAGACGTCCCAACTTCAACTACAGGGGTTCAAACCGGCAATTGCCTTCCAATGTTGAAACTGCGGTGTCAGCGTTGATGCGATCTGATGAATGCAAAATCTCCGAAACCCGGCGCACCCAATGGGTTGTTGACTCTCCTTCCTCCTGGACACAGGCAGCTAAGTCCACAATTGACATGGGCTGCTTGCTTGTATCCTTGAAATTTTGAATAAACCGGGCTCTTAACTCGGCCCATGACCTGATAGAATTAGCTGGTAAGCTCTTTAACCAAGTGCGGGCTGTCCCTTCTAGCATCATGGTGAAGTATTTCGCACATGCCGCATCATCCACATCCAACATCTCCATGGCCATCTCATAGCTTTCGACCCATGTTTTAGGGGATAAATCGGCGATGTAATTCGGCACCTTGCGCGGGCCCTTGAAATCCTTGGGCAGGCGCACATTTGCGCAATGCTGGGACAAGACATGGCACTCCCAAAGAACTAGAGGTAACTCCTGGTTCCACCGATGTGGTTGGACGAACCGGAGTAAGCTGACGGGCTTCATGCTGCGCCACTAACTCGGCTTTTCTGCGTGCCCGAGCCCGGTCCACCACCTCCTGAGCATCACCAGCACCACCTACCGAGTTATTGCCACGGGGCGGATCACGGTTCCGCGCATTGCGTGACACTGCCAGTTCATCCATACGCCTGTTGTAACTCCGGCTTGGACGGGGAGTGGAATGAATCCGATCGCGACTATATGAATAAGCCTCCTGTTGAACCAAGGCTGTCTGAAGAAGCTCCTTAACCCGACGCGTCTCGACCGCCGCTGGAGAATCGCCTTCGATCGGGATGGCCGCCAGCCGTGAAGTGGCAGCGACAATGTTGTCCATCGGGTTAGAATAATGACCCGGTGGCATGGGGACATGCGGTGTTACAATGTTGTTCTGACGAGGTGGATCCGCCAAACGTGGCTGAACCGGCGCCCCTGCTCCAGGTGCCTCCGCCCGGTTTACCACCGGCGGATTACTGGTCCCTGCTCCTGGGGTGTTAAAGAGATTCCTAGCGTCATAAACCGGCGGCAGGCGAGATCGGTGCCTCCTCTTCAGGACTTCGTTCGACGCACTCTGATCCAGCATAATCCGGTAAGCTTGTGCATCCAAAGCGGCCCGCTCCGCGGCTATCCTGGTATCCTCAGCTGCTAAGTCGGCTTTGGCCTGGGTGATCTGATCTTTCACTTTCGCGATTTCCGCATTGTGTGCATCCTGATCCGCCGGGTTAACCTCCGCCATCAGCGTTGCCAACGCATCAAACAAATCAGATAGAACCTGAGCTGGCGGTCGCACAGGGCCTCCTGCCCCAGCCGCTGCCGCCGTTGCCGATCCGGAAATCATCGCCGCTGCGGTCAAAGAGTGGAGCGCCGGTTGCGTGCCGTCCATGAAGATCGCAACCCGGTTTGGCAGATCAAAGGGGTCCGGAATACTGTCTCCATCGGAACAGCCCCCAATCCGGTCATCTTGTAACTGATATAACGACTCGGTTTCTCCAGTCGATGACTCGTCGCCGGAATGAATGACGGTCTCACCACCAGATTCCGATCTATCCTCAGATTCCCCTCCATGGATAACTCCCACGAAGGCACGCTTCATGATAGGCTTGACCCGGGAAGATCTCGCACGCTGAGCCGTTTCGACGAGGTCGGTGCAGATGTCCGGCTCAGGGCCCGGTTCACCGATCTTGCCAATGAAAACGTGTATGCCACCAAAGGGGACCCGGTACCCGTACTCGATTGAGCCGGCCTCGGGGCCCCAGCCTGCATCGTCGATGTAGAGCTTGCCGCGATGACTCTTGGTCATCCGGCCCACAGCGTAACCCTTGAGTCCTTCGAAGTTGCCCTCCAAGAACTTGAAACCATCGTGCGATAGCCCCACGGTGGGCGCCAACTGTCGTGGTTTTGTCACGATAGATGTCCTAGAGAAAGGACTTAGTCGTGGAGCCATCGCTACGGGTTAGCTTAAAGGGGTTAAAGCGGACAAGGGATGCAAGAGAGTTTTATACTAGTTCGGCCCCTTACGATGAAGGTAAAAGCCTACGTCTAGTCGTGATGGAATTGATTGGGGTTTCGATGCCAGGGAGCGAATACGCTTTGCCTGAGTCTCGAGTTGTTCTCCGTCCTCCCTGAACCGCCGCCGGGTCGTCCCCTTATATACATGGGTTGACGCCCGTCGGTTTACAGAATCCTGAGGCCGGCTCATAATCGTGTCCGGCTCGGTCTCTGCTACTTCTATCTTACAACACAAGTTTACATATCAACACCGGTTTATGTCTACATGCCTTAAACCGGCTTTGGGCCCTGGGCCTTCATAAAGCGTCACCGTCCGTCTTCATGGACCAGATACAGATGAACTACTTATGGGGTTAACCCGGCCTCTCCTGGCCGGTTTACGCCCTGTGGTAATATCCCCAACACTCTCTTTCTTCATTTATTGCTTGCCACATCATCTACTTTATCTAGATATGTGTGATGTTACTACCTATGTTACTCCCATTGTGGGTAGTCTCATACTATAGTAAGACTATACCCATAGTGGGAGTAACATAGGTAGTAACATCACACATATCCACTTTCCTCCATTGCTTCATTTATTGCTTGCCACATCATCTATTTTATCTAGATATGTGTGATGTTACTACCTATGTTACTCCCACTGTGGGTAGTCTGGCTATAAGGAATAGAATAATATATATGTGCTTATTAGTTCGAGGAAACAGAAGAGAAGCGGGCTCTTGGTTAGTAGAGCCAGCTGCAACAGGAGACCCAAGACACTTTGTGAGGATGTAAGGTGGGCCAACTATTGATAAACTAGTACGTATATAAAACTTATTATTGTACATACCCACTAAGAGGTTGGCTGTATATGATATGTCAACTTATTATAGCCGACCCTTGGCTGTATTATTAACCATGCTCTTAGTGAGGTAGCTAGTATATCATAGATGACTAGCTAATATCAGACTAGCCACAGTGGGAGTAACTTCAGCAATAACACCGACTCCAACTCAGCAAACTTGCTTATGTGGCAATAAGTTAATGAGGAGAGAGATAGTTTCAGTAACTTAGATAGTTATTGTAGCATCACATGTCGCAATGCAATATGAGTGTGTAACCTAAGAAATGAAGCTTTGCATGACACTACACTTATGTTACTACCCACTATGAAGGTAGTAACATATATAGTCTAGGGATATGTGTATGTTACCAGTGTACTACTCTCCATTGTGGCTAGCTAGTCTCATACTCCCTCCTTTCCGGTTTAGCTAGGCGGGTTGTAATGGTATTATCATAAGCGGTATCATGCATGCCAACTAGACTTTCTGGATGATGTGGCACACAAGAGAGGATGTGGTATCATATCACGATACCGTGTCATATTAAATGTTGTACTACTACTTGTGTGATTAGTAAGGCAACCTAAGATGTTAACTTATGGTACTATGCATTACGGAAATAGCTAGTATCCTAGCTACACTATCATATATATGCATGATACTACTAGTATATATATATATATATACATATATATGATACTCCCCATTACAACCAGCCTTATAGGGCTCAATTCAAAAACCTCACTAACCAAGGTAGATGGTGAGTGGTGGAATACCTTTTGTAGTTTGCAAGAACACCCAATTAATGCTTTCGTTTTCCTCAAAAAATTATGTTTTCCAATGTATTAATTGCAATACATGCATGCATATATAAAGTATATGCATTGGTCAACTTTCTCTTAATACTTGCACAGCCGACGATGTCATGCACTCGGAAATAGGAAGTATATATGTTGATGTGGCAAAGAATTAAATATATATAAAGAGGGTTAGAGTAACATATAGTAGGTAGATACCGTATCATGTTAAATGCGATGCCAATTTGTGTCATGCATGGCAATAAATATGATCTATATATATATGATATACTATACTCTATGTATTATACTATGCGTTATAATTAATTAAAGGTAGTATCATATGTACTGTGTATTCATGATACTAGTATATGTCACTCTCCACTATACTCATGATTTCTTACCGTGGAAAAAATTGGAGGCGAAACGATGAACTCATGTTTTCATTCAAACAAAAATATGATGTTAGGTAATGTTAATGCTTTCAAAGAGCACACGGTTCACTCACGAAAGTTGTGTGTCCACTAAACCGTGGCCGATGCACCACCCACCCCTCTGCCACACGCGCGATCTGAGTCGTGCGTTCTGATTGGCCAGAACCCAAACCCCACGGATCGTACGTCTGCACTGTTGGATTCTCTTTGATCGAACGGCGATCCTCATCCCTTTCGACAACACATGTACATGTTTTCAAATAGCCCCTCCCAAAAAAATGTTTTCAAATAGCACACGGTTCACAGACAAAAGTCGTGTGCCTACCAAACCGTGGCCGATGCCCCCCTCGCTGCGCGTGCGATCTGAGTCGTGCGTTCTGATTGGCCAGAACCCAAACCCCACGGATCGTACGTCTGCACCGTTTGATGCTCCCAGATCGAACGGCAATCCTCATCCCTTTCGACAGGAAATGCAGTCCGGCTAGGAATTGATTTATATGCAAACATGCATAGTAAATGCCAAAAAATGTCTTACATATAGCACATGAGACCTGAAATGCGCCAGCAAATCAAACCCGTGGTAAAATTGTGATTGGTTTACATGCGAATTTTTTTGATGAGAAACGATGAACTCACGTCTTCATTTCAAAAATAGTACGTCTTCATTTCAAACGAAATTATTCTATTTGTGCACATGAGCGCTTAGAGGCAACCGTTTGCATAGGCCTTTCCGCGCACGCGGCGACCGGGTATATTTTTCGCCCTTTTCACCTAGGCCGCCAACACCCCCCCACCGTCTGCCCGCGTTTCACTCAACTAGTCCACCCAATCTCCTTCGCCAGCTCCCCCTCCCCCAGATCCACAACAGAACCCTCTCCGGCGCCGCCGTGCTCACCCCGGCCGTGTGCCCGCTCTTCGGCGTCAAGCCTACCTCCACTGCCGTTCCCAACATGCGGCGGCCTGCGCCTCGCTGTCTTCGTTTGCTCGCCAGCCACCCTCGGGCATATCGATGCAGTAACCCTCGCCTCTCTTGTGGGCCGGCCGGGTTTGTATTAAGAATCCTGTTAGTTACTGCTCTCCATCGCGGTGAGGCATATTTTCTTGCAATCCCTCTTCCAATTTCGTTTCGTATGTTCCCAAATTGGCTATAAAATAACAGAGATCATATATATGTTCATTATCTACCTTCCTTACTACATATAAGCTGTATTTGTTCCGTTACCGCCTATTTAAAGATCGCGGGCGCCCGAGTCACACAAACTTAATAAATTAGCCGTACATTTTCTAAATTATTGCATGGCATGTTTAGAAAGCTTGATACCAAGTTGTTAGTTTTATGCTTATCCTCCTTTCCTGAGTTTCGCATGTGTTCTCTGTAGATGCCGAGTAGCAGCGACAACACTCATTCAGGCCACGTATCTTCATCTGATTCGGACAATCCTAGGTCTTCAGCAGACCATGAGGGATCAAGTAGTCTTGAATGGGATAGAGCTGCAGCAATTACCCTTCCGATCAGGACACGGAGGAACGCTCCAAGGAAGCCCACACACCAGCCTAAAGGTGTATATGAAGTAACCGAGATTGATTTAAAGTCCTGGGCTCCAACTAAACCAGATAAAGCACGCATGAGGTTCAGGAGTGTGTGTGGATTTGTTGGCAGGGCAAGGCTCAACATTAATGTACAGGGGTTCTAGAAACACGGCAAAGGATAGTCCAGGAGATCATGGATCACTTCAACGTTCCAGAGCAGTGGAGAATGCAGGTGGAACACGCTGCACTGAAGAAGGCTAGGGATGCTTGGGGAAACTGGAAGCACGTGCTGTACAAGAAGTACTTGAGTGAAGGCAAGGACCCAATCCCCGCATACCCCCAAATTACAAAGGCAGACTGGGCAGAATTCAAAAGGGTCAGGGCAACTCCAGAGTTTGCTACGAAGAGTTTCAAGCAATCAAAATTTCAGAAGAAGAACATACACCCCCACCGTATGGGTGTGGCAGGATACTACGGCATGAAACTGATATGGGAACAGGAGGACAAAGAAGCAGCAGCGGCGGGAGGAGTCCAGCCTTTAGTGAAATCAAGGGCGAACGCGCCAGAGACTACTTGAGGGCATGTGCAAAGAGGCATGATGACGGAACTTATTACTTTGAAAACGCATGTGACGCCAAACTGTATGAAGTGATGGTAGAGGCTTCCAAGATCCCTGGAAGGTTCTACAGGAACTCATGGCCATGTGACATTCTTTCCATTGCTCTGGACACAAAAGAGCCCCCTGGCCGTGCAAGGGGTATAGGTGTTAATGTCCCGCAGAAGAGGGCTTTCACACTCGGCAAAGAAGAGAGGCTCAGCATGAAAAAAGCGAGGAGTGAAATGAAGCAGAATGCATTGTTTGAAAAGTTGAAGAAGGAGATTTATCCGGCTGTTCGAAAGGATGTTGCGGAGTCAATGATGATGATGTAGAAGACTCTAACACTGACAGATAGCCAGCAGATGGGAGGGGAGGTGGGCATGGATGATGCTGCTTATTGTGCGACAACACTTCACAAGAGTAGCTGTGCATCAGCTGACCCCAGCGACACTGAGACTGCACCTGCTCGTGATTATACTATATCTGATCTATATGGAATGAAAGACAAACTAAAGGGCTTGCTTACACATTATGAAGGTACATTAAAATGTGCAAGAGCCTGGGTTTGCCCACCCTTCTTGGAAGATGGCCTCTTCTTGGACAATGTGCCATTGAAGCCGGGCTGTGTGAAGTGCTACGTGACTGAAGTAATGCCTGGATTCAATGAATTTGCCCTAAAGAATGTCCTAGGAGACTCCGATGAGCAAAGGACCTTGGGAGAAACGCTGTTACATCACATCCAGTGGCCACGAAAGGAAATAGAGTTCATCGATGAGATTGCTGAAGCCCCGCCAAGAGCAACCACTGTCGCCCCTCAACCGGTGACGCTCTCCTTGCCAGAGCAGCTCTCGCAAGCTGATGCATCAACCTGTGATCAGCCAGACCGACTTTGTGGCGTACAGGCCATGTCATCCTCCGCCCCAAAGCAGCCAGTGGCAAGGCCTACAATTGCTGATGACGCACCACCGGTTCAGATGCCGACCGCTGAAGCAGCTGGGGGAGACCCAGCTGCAGCAAATGCTCAGCAGACCAACCTGGTGGAACAGACTGCTAAGCAGTCTGATGCTTCAGAACCACCTGCTAAGCAGTGTGTAGGTCTAGAACCGACTGCTCATCAGTCTGTCGGTCCGCAGGTGCGTGATCAGCATACCAATGCGTCAGCACTTCCTGCTCAGCAAACCAACGCATTGGCACGGCCTCCTCAGCACACCTACAAGTTGGCACCACCTGCGCAGAAACCCGACATAGCTTTAACGCATAGTCAGTAGTCCGATGCCTCTGCTCCTACAGCCCAGCAGTCCTTCACTGCAGCACCGCCAGCTCAGCGGCCCGGCATAGATAAACAGTCTGCTAAGAAGTCCGTCCAAGCTTCACCGTCTGCTCGGCAGTCTACTGTGCAGGCAACCAGACGTTCTGCCAGAAATGCTTCAAGTACCAAGAAGGAAGTGGCCAAAAATGCTACACCCACGACCATGAGAAGCGCAGCGGGAAAGTGAAGAGGAAAGAGAATGATTGCCTCTTACTTAAAGCACTCATCGCCCAGAACCAAATTAACAACAGCTTGTTCGAGTCGGGGAGTAATATTATTTCTGACGCCATGGATGATGAAGAAGTAGAATTGTTGCTTGCTAAAAGAAAAGCAGACGTAGTTGAAGCACACAATTACGTCCATGGTCAACCATTTCTTGTTGGCGAATACTTTGATGAGTACAGCTCTAGTTGCCGCGAGTTACATGAATATTGCATGGATCAAATGTCAGAAGGTCATCACCATTTGCTAGTCCACTACAACAGAGATCATTTTCGACACGATGCTGGTTCCATCATTGTGAGTTTTGAGGACTTACATCTCTTCTTCCACTTCAACATGCTTGATGCCACTCTTGTTAGATGCGTGATTTTGTAAGTACTTAACAAACTCTGATCAACTTCTCCACACAAGGCTGTAAATGATAAACAACTAACTGCATTTTATTCCTCTCAGGGGATTGAATGCGTAGAGAAGACAAATTGAGAATGTGTATTTCATAGATCCTGCATTAACAAATGGCACAACATTACATGAAAAGGACCGATGGGAATGGGTCATTAACACGGTCGTCCGTATCTTCGGAAACACGTCACATGCAGAATCATTTCTCTGGCCATATCATGAAGGGTAAGTCAAGTAAACAACCACACATACACTGATTGTCTTTCAGATTTCAACATCATTCGTAAGTTCATGGCTTTCTTAATATGTAGCAATCACTGGATATTGGTATTCATTGTTCCAAACAAGAACACAGTTTACTACATCGATTCTCTCAGAGAGTCAACAAACGCTCAGGATCAGACGCATCTTCAGCAATTCTTGGATAGGTATTGAATTCTATGATGTTGAAATTAATTTGCATTCATATCTGGTTCAATAATTGATGTTGTCAAAATTCCTCATCATTTGCAGTGTGCTCGCATTGTGGGAAACTAAAACAGGGAACCTATTCAAGAGGAAACTACCTCTGCAGCACGAGATCGTTTCTCCGGTAACACACCGAAATCCATTATTTTCGGAAAATTTATTCAACAGTCTGCAAATGCCTTTCCTTACGCTAGTCAAATGTTCAAGCTTCTAAATAAACCTCTTTCTATTTTGTCGAAAGAAAAAATAATACATCTAACACCGGTTAGGTTGTTCCTAACAGGACAAATACATGACTAATTTTGTCCAAAAAATTTCAGTGTCCTCAGCAAGAAGCAGGGACCAACCTTTGTGGATACTATGTTTGCAGACACATGATCTCCATTTGCAAATCTGCTGATAGTTGTGACGATCCTCGCGAATTAGTACCAGTAAGTCTATCTTAACTAAAATCTTCTACTCCACTCATATGGCACATTCTGATCATAAAAATACTGCAGCTCATCTTAAAACCGAGGACCCCTGAACCGCTCCCAGCTGGTGAATTGCTGATGGTTTGGAGATTTATCCGCGACTTCTTACTGGATCACTACATCAATCCCACTGGTGATAATGAAGATTTCAGCATGCGCTCTCCTAAAGCATTGAGTAAGAGTTAGCCGCTAAACATATAACGCATGGATCCATTGTTTTCCATCTGATGAGGTTTTCGTATTTCGTACACTATGATTAATTATGTAATGCATATATGTGTGGACAAATCATTGGAATTTAGCTACCATATGTTCAATTGCAATTGTTGCGAAATCTAATGAATGTTCTTCCTGTGGACACTATTTGTTCAATTGAATATTGTGGCGAATTTGCTTTTTGCATGCCGATTCAAAATGGGATATTTATGTTTATTTGTTCAATTGAATATTGTGGCGAATTTTCTTTTTGCGTGCCGATTCAAAATGGGATATTTTTGTTTTAACCTAGCAATTGCTCCGCACACGGTTCAACTAAATGAGTGTGTGTGATCCACATCGGAAAGCATATGTCAATTGTATTGGAACCGTCGGTGATACACAGCAGATCGCAAACGATTCGCAGCGCTACTACGTGTGCGTAGGTTCTCCGGAACCGTTTGTGATATCGCGTTATCGCACACGAGAACTGGGAGTAAAGCGTGCCCAATGCAAAATACAATCCCAGTCATATTTTTTCAGGAAACGTGTCGGATCCCAAACGAAAAGCACATGTCACTCTTGCGGCAACCGTAAGTGATACCTAACAAATCACAAACGGTCTGCAGCACTTGTATGTGTGTGAAGGGGCTCCTGAACCGTTTGTGATAGAACATTATCGTAGACGGTAATTGTTGGAAAATGTGTGCGATGGAGTCTAGCATGGCAGACGGGTTACGCAGAAAACTCGTGTGCGATAGGGCACAAATCACACACAGTTCATATGGTGGCCCATGTGCCTTAGACACTGTTTCCCAAACGGTTCGTTATGACAGATCTTATGGTTTCACTGCATTAGAAACGCTTAATCACCGATACCACACGTGCGAAAGAACTTACTGTGTGCTGCATCGCACACGATTACATTTTGGAAGGCCTCTGGATCACTATTCCATATCCCCGACGGTTTCTGGGTCGTGTGGGAAGGACCCCCTATCGCACACACTCACTTGGCGACGGTTCCGAAGGCCGTCACGGAAAGGGGTAAAAAACCGTTTGTTTAGGACAGACGCGCACCAGAGTATGATTTCAAACTTGGTGGTGAAAAGATGTTATTTGATATTAGCTCATTAGATGAATGGCGAACCGAAGCTTATGAAAATGCAAAGTTATTCAAAGAGTAAGTTAAAAGATGGCATGACAAAAGAATCCAAAAGCGTGAGTTTAAAATCGGAGAATATGTTCTTTTGTACTCTCGTTTTAGATTTTTTGCAGGGAAGCTCCTCTCAAAATGGGAAGGCCCATATGTCATCGAGGAGGTTTACCGGTCTGGTGCCATCAAAATAAATAATTCCGAAGGTACTAACCCGAAGGTTGTCAATGGGCAACGAATAAAGCATTATACTTCAGGTACGCCTATTGATGTTGACAGTAATATTATCCAAACTTTGACACCGGAAGAACACATAAAAGAGTCCTTCCGAAACACTCTAGAATCATGAAAATGAGGAGGTACGTGATGCGGTAAGTAAATGGACTTCAAAAAATCCACAAAAATATTTTTTATCAGTTTTGGAATATTTTGGAAATAAAGAAACTCCCAGGAAGCGTCCCCTGGTGGGCACAAGGCACCAGGGCGCGCCAGGCGGGTTGTGCCCACCTGGGACACCTCCCATACTCCGTTTTTCTTCCATGTACTTGTCCTCCAAGATAAAAAATCTATATATACTTCCCGAACTTGTTAACCACCGTATCGCGGAGAAAATCCTCTCTTATCCTTTCTTGTTGTTTTCTGTCAGATCCCAGCTACCATGGCTGCTTCAAGCTCCTCCAAGGACAGGTTCTTCAAGAATGTCATCAACCCATATTTGCGGGAGGTGGTGCAGCACCCTCAGGCCATTGAGATGCACTAGGGGTGTTTCACCTTCGCGATGTGCCCTGCCCCGAGGGGACGGGAACCGTGGAGGCTAGGAAGCTTTGGAGCAAGATGTCTTCCGATGTAAGGGGATGGTGTAGCATGGACTCCGTGCCAATCACGATATGATCACGGACCTCTCCCGTGATCTTAAGGTGGATGGCAAGCCCATGAAGGACATCGTCTTCACCTTCGACAAGCAAATCAACTTCCTCCAAAGCCAGATCTATGACCTCCAGAACCAAGTCTTTGAATATGAGGCGAGGTTTAAAGGTATGAGTTTGGCTGCTAGTTGCAGGACTCGTGAGACTCACTCTTCCTCTTATGATGGTGGACCACTGCCATGGAAATCTGAGGACAAGGCCTCTCCTTCATCACCACCACCATCTTCTTCACCACCAAAGGAGAACTGAGTATCGGGTATGGGCACTCCCCTTGGCTTCCGCCAAGCTTGGGGGAGGTGCCCCGGTATCGTATCATCCCACTATCTTTTTGCTTTTACTTATCTTAGTTCGATGTTCTTGCTTTAGATGAAATAAAGTTTAGTTCGATCCTTTCTTCTTTGAGAGCTTGCTTAGTGATCTATCATTGTAATCATGTGCAAGTTATATAATAAAGTTTAGTTTGACTTTTTTGCTTTCTTTACTTTCATGTTGCAAATAAAGAAAATAAAAGAAATAAAGAAAGTAAAAGAGAAAGGAAATAAATAAAAGAAAGGAAATAAATTAACAAAATCATATACTAATCCTATGGTAGGTGATAGCACCACATAAGGAAAAGAATAAGTAGGAAATTTTATTAGAGATTGACAAACATAGCATTAGTCAATGATGCAACTCATGAAAGAATTAATAAGGGAAGAGAAGATTCACATATAAATATACTATCCTAGAAATTTTTTTGTGATTGTGAACCCTCATCAAAATATTATATGTCAAAATTGTTGACGTTGGACAAGGAAGACAACTTAATGGTTTATGTTTGTTTATATTCACATAGAAGTCATATTGTCATAGATCCTTCAACATGCGGTGCTTGCCCCCTATCTTGGCTAGGCCAAAAATCCGCACTAAGTAGAGATACTACTTGTGCATCCAAAAACCCTTAAACCCAAATATTTTTCAAATGTCCACTATACCTACCTAGGGATTGAGCAAGATCCCTCAAGTAAGTTGTCATCGGTGCAAAAAGGCAATAAAAACTGCTTCTAAATACGTGAGATCATTTAGTGTAAGAGAAAATTGAGTGTTGTACGAACTTGGATGACAAAGAATAAAAGCGACATACTGCATAATAAAGGTTGTCATCTTAAGGGGCAATACAAGGTGACGTTCTCTTGCACTAAGGGATTGAGCATGCAAACAAATAAGCGCATGGCAACCTCTGCGTCCCTCTGCGAAGGGCCAATCTTTTGCTTTTATGTATTTACTTTTATGCAAAGAGTCAAAGTTTTCCTTCTATTCCTTTTTATTTTCCTCCTTTGGCAAGCATCATGTGGTGATGGAAGATCTAGGCACAGTCCAGGAATATAGATAGCATGCGTTATTATTGTTGACATCACCCTTGAGGTGAGTATGTTGGGAGGCGAAACTATAAGCCCCTATCTTTCTATGTGTCTGGTTGAGACGTTTTGCTCATGGGTACAAGGTGAGTGTTAGCAATCATAGAAGACTATATGATGGTTGAGTATGTGGACTTGCCTAAAGGCTCCGATACGTGGCCCTTCCTGAAAAGATGATGAATTGTAGTTGCAAAGTTGACTGAGAACATAGTTTGTTGGTTTCTAATAGAGTTTTTGCTTTATACTTCGATTGTGTGAGGAACTGTTACTTATTCATGGGAAGTATATGATGCAAGTTCTGTGATAAAAGTCCTACGTTTAATTTTGTTGCTATTATAATAATCAACATGATACTTCTATGTCCGTATTTTGTTTTTATCGACACCTCTCTCTCAAAGCATGTGGACATGTTTTTCAATTTTGGTTTTCGCTTGAGGACAAGCGAGGTCTAAGCTTGGGGGAGTTGATACGTCCATTTTTCATCATGTTTTCTTACTGTTATTTATAATGTTTTTATCCATAATAATGCTTTTTGGAGTAATTCTAATGCCTTTTCTCTCATAATTTGCAAGGTACACACAAAGAGGGAGAATTCCGGTAGCTGGAAATCTGGACCTGAAAAAGCTACGTCAGGCTACCTATTCTGCACAACTCCAAATGAGCTGAAACTTGACAGAGATTTTTTATGGAATATATGAGAAATATTGGAGCCAATAACTACCATAGGGGGGCCACCAGGTGGGCACAACCCACCTAGGCGTGCCAAGCCCCCCAGGCGCGCCCTGGTGGGTTGTGGCCTCCTCGGCCCACCTCCGGTGCCCATCTTATGGTACATATGTCATTTTGACCTAGAGAAAATAAGGAGAAGGCTTTTGGGACGGAGCACCGTCGTCTCGAGGAGGAACTTGGGCAGGAGCACCTTTGCCCTCCGGCGGAGCGATTCCACCCGGGGAACTTCCCTCCCGGAGGGGGAAATCATCAACATCATCATCACCAACAACTCGCCCATCTTGGGGAGGGCAATCTCCATCAACATCTGCAACAGCACCATCTCATCTCAAACCCTAGTTCATCTCTTGTATTCAATCTTGTTACCGGAACTATAGATTGGTGCTTGTGGGTGACTAGTAGTGTTGATTACATCTTGTAGTTGATTACTATATGGTTTATTTGGTGGAAGATTATATGTTCAGATCCATTATGCTATTTAATACCCCTATGATCATGAGCATGTTTATCATTTGTGAGTAGTTACTTTTGTGCTGAAGGTCACGGGAGAAATCATGTTGCAAGTAATCATGTGAACTTGATATCTCTTCGATATTTTGATAGTATGTATGTTGTTATTCCCCTAGTGGTGTCATGTGAACGTCGACTACATGACACTTCACCATATTTGGGCCTAAGGGAATGCATTGTGGAGTAGCAATTAGATGATGGGTTGCGAGAGTGACAGAAGCTTAAACCCCAGTTTATGCGATATTCCGTAAGGGACCGATTGGATCCTAGAGTTTAATGCTATGGTTAGAATTTATTCTTAATACTTTTCTCATAGTTGCAGATGCTTGCGGGAGGGTTAATCATAGGAGGTTTGTTAAAGTAAGAACAGCACCTAAGCACTAGTCCACCCACATATCAAATTATCAAAGTAGCGAACACAAATCAAACCAACATGATGAAAGTGACTAGATGAAATTCCCGTGTACCCTCAAGAACGCTTTGCTTATCATAAGAGACCGTCTTGGCCTGTCCTTTGCCTCAAAAGGATTGGGCTACCTTGCTGCATACTTGTTACTATTATAGTTACTTGCTCGTTACAAATTAACTTGCTATCAAACTACTTTGCTACTTACAATTTCAGCACTTGCAGACAGTACATTACTCAAAACTACTTGTCATTTCCTTCTGCTCCTCGTTGGGTTCGACACTCTTACTTATCGAAAAGAGCTACAATTGATCCCCTATACTTGTGGTTCATCAGGGTAGCGTGCCCGTGTGTTGCGTAGTACCGTGCTGACGAAGTACACCGGGTGCTCGACGAGGGCAGAAGTGTTGGTGGGGTCTTGTACCTCCTAAGGCTGGAGGACCTCAGGAGCTTGGCCATTTGTCGGGGTAGCCAGGGCCTCAGGAGCGCCGTCCTGAGGAGCCTGGTCATGTGTTGGTGCCGCCGAGGCCTCAGGAGCACCGTCCTAAAGCTGCGTCGTCTTGGTCGAGTGCGTGGCATCACTTGGCGGGCCCCTGGCCCGATGCTCCTCCCGGACGGCCACCAGCGTTGCGCTGGCATACTGAGGCGTGGCGGCCAGGTAGAGCACCAGGGGCTCAAGAGGACGCGGCACTACAATCACCGGTGGGCTGGTGAGGTATCTCTTGAGGTCTTGGAATGCCGCGTCAGCCTCCGGAGTCCATTCGAACGACCCCTTCTTTTTCATCAGCTTGAAGAACAGGAGGGCGCGTTCCCCCAGCTTGGAGATGAAGTGCCCAAGCAAGGTCACACAACCCGCCAACTTTTGCATTTCCTTGAGAGTTTGCGGTGGGCTCATCCTTTCTATTGCCTTGACCTTCTCTGGGTTTGCCTTGATTCCCCTGTGCGACACTAGAAAGCCCAACAGCTTGCCGGAGGGAACACCAAACACACACTTCTCTGTGTTGAGACGCAGATCCACCTTGCGCAGACTGGTAAATGTTTCTTCCAGGTCCTCGATGAGGGTCCTTGCCTCCCGATACTTCACCACTATGTTGTCGACGTAGGCCTCGGCATTCCTCCCGAGCTGACAGCCCAAAGCGATGTGCAGCAGCCGCTGGAAAGTCGCTCCGGCGTTACGCATCCCAAACGGCAGGCAGGTGTAGCAATACACCCCGCATGGAGTCAAGAAGGCTGTCTTCTCAACGCCCTGCACCGCCATCTTGATTTGGTGGTAGCCTGAGAAGGCGTCCAGAAAGCATAGCAGGTCGCACTGGGCGGTGGAGTCGATGATCTGATCAATGCGCGGAAGCGGGAAAGGGTCTTGAGGGCAAGCCTTATTGAGGTTGGTGAAGTCGACGCACATGCTTTCCTTTTCGCCTTTGTTGGGGATGACGACCGGGTTCGCCAGCCATTCCGGGTACCGCACCTCCCGAATGACGCCAGCTTCTTGCAGCTTGCGTGTCTCCTGGACCATGAACGACTACTTCTCCACAGATTGCCGTCGTGCCTTCTGCTTCACCGGGAGCACGTTGGGGCACACCCTCAGGTGGTCCTCGATTACCCCCCTCGGGATCCCGACCAGATCCTTAGGCTCCCATGCGAACACATCCTTGTTCTTGTGTAGGCAGCTGCCCAACGCCTCCTCTTGACCCGAAGGGAGGCCGGCACCTATGGTGAAGGTGTCACCCGACGCCCCGTCCTCATCAACCCATACATGCTTCATCTCGGCGCGATCTTGGGAGAACAACTGCTTCTTCTTTGCAGGCGCAGCCCCCGGAGCCTCTAGGGCTCCTTCCTCACTTGGCCGCGTGGCGGCCACGGCTCTGAATGCGAGTTGAGGGCCAACAAGGCTTCCTTGGTGTCACTGGCCACAGTGTGGACGCCGCTGCTCCCCGGCATCTTCATGAGGTTGTAGGCAGGATGAGTTGCTGCCATGAACTTGGCCCGGGCTGGGTACTGATACGTCTCTGCCGTATCTATAATTTTTTATTGTTCCATGCCAATATTATACAACTTTCATATACTTTTGGCAACTTTTTATACTATTTTTGGGACTAACATATTGATCTAGTGCCCAGTGCCAGTTCCTGTTTGTTGCATGTTTTTTGTTTTGCAGAAAACCCATATCAAACGGAGTCCAAACGGGATAAAAACTGATAGAGTTTTTTTGGAATATTTATGATTTTTGGGAAGAAGAATCAGCGCGAGACGATGCCCGAGGGGGCCACGAGGCAGGGGGCGCGCCCTAGGTGGTCAGGCGCGCCCTGGGCCCTCGTGGCCACCCTGTAAGGCGGTTCGTGCCCTTCGTTCGCCGCAAGAAAGCTAATTTCCGGATAGAGATCATGTCCGAAATTCAGCCCAATCAGGGTTACGGATCTACGGGAATATAAGAAACGGTGAAAGGCCAGAATCTGGAGCGCAGAAACAGAGAGAGACAGAGAGACAGATCCAATCTCGGAGGGGCATTCTCCCCTCCCACACCATGGAGACCAAAGACCAGAGGGGAAACCCTTCTCCCATCTAGGGAGGAGGTCAAGGAAGAAGAAGAAGAAGAAGAAGGAAGGGGGCTCTCTCCCCCTCGCTTCCGGTGGCACCGGAGTGCCGCCGGCGCCATCATCGTCACCGCAATCTACACCAACAACTTCACCGCGGTCATCACCAACTCTTCCCCCCTCTATGCAGCGGTGTAACCCCTCTTTTACCCGCTGTAATCTCTACTTAAACATGGTGCTCAGCGCTATATATTATTTCCCAATGATGTATGGCTATCCTATGATGTTTGAGTAGATCCGTTTTGTCCTATGGGTTAATTGATGATCGTGATTGGTCTGAGTTGCATGTTTTATTATTGGTGCTGCCCTATGGTGCTCTCCGTGTCGGGCAAGCCTGAGGGATCCCCGCTGTAGGGTTTGCAATATGTTCATGGTTTTCGTATTGTCTGCATTGCATGAGTGACTGAAACACAAACACGGATAAGTGGGTCATGGTGTATGGGAATAAAGAGGACTTGATACTTTAATTCTATGGTTGGGTTTTACCTTAATGATCTTTAGTAGTTGCGGATGCTTTCTAGAGTTCGAATCATAAGTGCATATGATCCAAGAAGAGAAAGTATGTTAGCTTATGCCTCTCCCTCAAATAAAATTGCAATAGTGATTACCGGTCTAGTTATCGATTGCCTAGGGACAAATAACTTTCTCATGACAAAAAGCTCTTTACTAAAACTAATTTAGTTGTGTCTTTATCTAAACAGCCCCTAGCTTTTATTTACGCACTCTTTATTATCTTGCAAACCTATCCAACAACACCTTCAAAGTACTTCTAGTTTCATACTTGTTCTAGGTAATGCGTGCGTAGAGTTGTATCGGTGGTCGATAGAACTTGAGGGAATATTTATTCTACCTTTAGCTCCTCGTTGGGTTCAACACTCTTACTTATCGAAAGAGGCTACAATTGATCCCTATACTTGTGGGTTATCAAGACCTTTTTCTGGCGCCGTTGCCGGGGAGCAATAGCGTGGGGTGAATATTCTCGTGTGTGCTTGTTTGCTTTATCACTAAGTAGTTTTTATTTGTTGTTCCAAGTTGTTCTCTATCTTTAGTTATGGATATGGAACACGAAATACCAAAAAAATTAGGTGTACTTGCTACTCATGGAGATGGGGAACCTCCTAAAACCCTCGATGCTGGTTATGTGAAAAATATTATGCACTACTTCAATAATCCTGAGAAAACCCCAATCAATTATGTAATGGGAGACACGTTGGATCAACGTTATTACTCTAGGGATTATCGCTTGACTCAAAAAGGGAAACTATTATGGGATCAAATTCATATGTTGCATTGGTATGCTCGGGAACTATGCTTGAGATATGATTATACTTGTTGCTCTAGGATAAAGGCTCCACACCTTCCCTTTTCATGCAAATTTAATGATGATAAAACCCTGGCTTCTTATGCTAATGGTATATATGATTACTATGATGTGGAACAGAGAGAAGAATTCGTTGCTTTTATGGGTGCTTATGAAATTGAATCTTTGTTGAAAGAGTGTGAAAATCTTGACGATGTTGTTTACGGACCTGAAAATTTTGCTATACTTAAATATTGCTATGAGAATTATGAATTCAATTCCGATATTGATGATTTTATTGAGAGAGTCTCTGCTGTCCAAGAAAAGACTAATATTTTGCAGGAGTCTATGGAAGACGAAATTGATGAAACTGTGAACTCATTGGATGAAAAAGATGAGGAGGAGAGCGAAGAACAAAAGAAGGAAGAGCGGATTAGCTACCCGTGCCCACCTTCTAATGAGAGTAACTCTTCAACTCATACATTGTTTAATTTCTCTTCATGCTTACCGAAGGATGATTGCTATAATAATTCCTATGATCCCGTTGATTAATTTGAAATATCCCTTTTTGATGATGCTTGCTATTCTTGTGGCCAAGATGCCAATATGAATTATGCTCATGGAGATGAACTTGCTATAGTTCCTTATGTTAAACATGAAATTGTTGCTATTGCACCCACGCATGATAGTCCTATTATATTTTTGAATTCTCCCGACTACACTATATTGGAGAAGTTTGCACTTATTAAGGATTATATTGATGGGTTACCTTTTACCGTTGCACATGATGATTTTGATGAATATAATATGCATGTGCTTGCTGCTCCTACTTGCAATTATTATGAGAGAGGAACTACGTCTCAATTGCAAGAAACTGTTTATACTATGCATTGGCCTTTACTATGTGTGCATGAATTGTTCCTTTATAACATGCCGATGCATAGAAAGAGAGTTAGACTTCGTCATTGCTTGATATATGTTGCTTTGTGCTCACTACTAAATTGTAAATCATTGTTGATTCTAATTGGCTTTGATATACCTTGGGATCCGGGTGGATCCATTACTTGAGCAGTTTATGCCTAGCTTAATGGCTTTAAAGAAAGCGCTACCAGCGAGACAACCCGGAAGTTTTAGAGAGTCGTTTATTTCTGTTGAGTGCTTTTATAAAGTTTAAAAACAAAAAAATAAAGAGGGGAACCTAAAACTTTTTCAAAAAGAAAAGCGAAAGTGAGAAAGACGAGCATTGTTAAAGTGGGAGCTAGCCTTGAACTTTGTTCATGCTCATGGAAACTTTGTGAATCTTGATTACAGAAACTTTTCAACAAAAATAATTATCCCCTTGTAAAATTCCATTGTATAATAATAATAATAATAATGTGCCAAGGTTTGCCTTTAGAATGTTTACAATGCTTGTTGGTTTGTGCGGTGCAAGACAGAAACTTTGGCTGTAGTGCGCAATTTTACATTTTTTACTGGAACATCAAATGGTTCTGAAACATTTTGCACTGTATTTCTATACAAATTTTTTATTTTTACTAATTTTCGAAGAATTTTTGGAGTACCAGAGGTATGGTGAATGTTCAGATTATTACAGACTGTCCTGTTTTAGACAGATTCTGTTTTTGATGCATAGTTTGCTTGTTTTGATGAAACTATTGATTTCTATCAGTGGATTAAGCCATGGAAAAGTTATATTACAGTAGCTTCAATGCAAAAACAAAATATGAATTGGTTTGCGAGAGTACTTAGAGTACTGATTTGCTTTATTATACTAACGGATCTTACCGAGCTTTCTGTTGAGTTTTGTGTGGAAGAAGTGTTCGAAGATCGAGGAGGTCTCGATGTGAGGAGAAGGAGGAGAGGCAAGAGCTCAAGCTTGGGTATTCCCAAGGCAACCAAGTAAATATTCAAGGAGACTCAAGCGTCTAAGCTTGGGGATTCCCCGGAAGGCATCCCATCTTTCTTCAACAAGTATTGGTATGTTTTCGGATTCGTTTCGTTCATGTGATATGTGCAAATCTTGGAGCGTCTTTTGCATTTAGTTTTCACTTTTCTTTTATGCACCATGCTGGTATGAGATAGTCCTTGGTTAATTTATAGAATGCCCATTGCACTTCACTTATATTTTTTTGAGTATGGCTTTATAGAATGCTTCATGTGCTTCACTTATATCATTTGAAGTTTGGATTGCCTGTTTCCCTACACATAGAAAACCGCCATTTGTAGAATGCTCTTTTGCTTCACCTATATTTGTTAGAGCATGGGCATATCTTTTGTACAAAGAATTAAACTCTCTTGCTTCACTTATATCTGTTTAGAGAGTTGACAGGAACTGGTCATTCACATGGTTAGTCATAAAATCCTACATAAAACTTGTAGATCACTGAATATGATATGTTTGATTCCTTGCAATAGTTTTGCGATATAAAGATGGTGATATTAGAGTCATGCTAGTGGGTAGTTGTGGATTGTAGAAATACTTGTGTTGAAGTTTGTGATTCCCGTAGCATGCACATATGGTGAATCGTTATGTCATGAAGTCGGAGCATGATTTATTTATTGATTGTCTTCCTTATGAGTGGCGGTCGGGGATGAGCGATGGTCTTTTCCTACCAATCTATCCCCCTAGGAGCATGCGCATAGTACTTTGTTTCAATGACTAATATATTTTTGCAATAAGTATGTGAGTTCTTTATGACTAATGTTGAGTCCATGGATTATACGCACTCTCACCCTTCCATCATTGCTAGCCTCTTCGGTACCGTGCATTGCCCTTTCTCACCTCGAGAGTTGGTGCAAACTTCATCGGTGCATCCAAAACCCGTGATACGATATGCTCTATCACACATAAGCCTCCTTATATCTTCCTCAAAACAGCCACCATACCTACCTATTATGGCATTTCCATAGCCATTCCGAGATATATTGCCATGCAACTTCCATCATCATCATATACATGACTTGATCATTCATTGTCATATTGCTTGGCATGATCGTAAGATAGCTAGCATGATGTTTTCATGGCTTGTCCGTTTTTTGATATCTTTGCTATGCTAGATCATTGCACATCCTGGTACACTGCCAGAGGCATTCATATAGAGTCATATCTTTGTTCTAGATATGGAGTTGTAATATTGAGTTGTAAGTAAATAAAGTGTGATGATCATCATTATTAGAGCATTGTCCCATGTGAGGAAAGGATGATGGAAGCAATGATTCCCTCACAAATTGGGATGAGTCTTCGGACTTTATGAAAAAATAAAAGAGGCCAAAGAAGCCCAAATAAAAAAAAGAGGCCAAAGAAGTCCACCAAAACAAAAAAACAAAAAAAACAAAAAAAGAGAGAAAAAGAGAGAAGGGACAATGTTACTATCCTTTTACCACACTTGTGCTTCAGAGTAGCACCATGTTCTTCATATAGAAAGTCTCTTGAGTTATCACTTTCATATACTAGTGGGAATTTTCATTATAGAACTTGGCTTGTATATTCCGATGATGGGCTTCCTCAAATGCCCGAGGTCTTCATGAGCAAGCAAGTTGGATGCACACCCACTTAGTTTCAATTTGAGCTTTCATACACTTATAGCTCTAGTGCATCCGTTGCATGGCAATCCCTACTCCTCGCATTGACATTAATTGATGGGCATCTCCATAGACCGTTGATTAGCCGCGTCGATGTGAGACTTTCTCCTTTTTGTCTTCTCCACACAACCTCCACCATAATATTCTATTCCACCTATAGTGCTATGTCCATGGCTCATGCTCATGTATTGCGTGAAAGTTGAAAAGGTTTGAAAACGTCAAAAGTATGAAACAATTGCTTGGCTTGTCATCGGGGTTGTGCATGATTTGAATATTTTGTGTGGTGAAGATGGAGCATAGCCAGACTATATGATTTTGTAGGGATAACTTTCTTTGGCCAAGTTATTTTGAAAAGACATGATTGCTTTATTAGTATGCTTGAAGTATTATTGTCTTAATGTCAAATGATAGACTATTGCTTTGAATCACTCGTGTCTTAATATTCATGCCATGATTAGATTACATGATCAAGATTATGCTAGGTAGCATTCCACATCAAAAATTATCTTTTTATCGTTTACCTACTCGAGGACGAGTAGGAATTAAGCCTGGGGATGCTGATACCTCCGTCGTATCTATAATTTTTTATTGTTCCATGCCAATATTATACAACTTTCATATACTTTTGGCAACTTTTTATACTATTTTTGGGACTAACTTATTGATCCAGTGCCCAGTGCCAGTTCCTGTTTGTTGCATGTTTTTTGTTTCACAGAAAACCCATATTAAACAGAGTCCAAACGGGATAAAAACTGACGGAGATTTTTTTGGAATATTTATGATTTTTGGGAAGAAGAATCAACGCGAGACGATGCCCGAGGGGGCCACGAGATAGGGGGCACACCCCAGGGGATCAGGCGCCCTGGGCCCTCGTTGCCACCCCATAAGGCGGTTGGTGCCCTTCTTTCGCCGCACGAAAGCTAATATCCGGATAGAGACCGTGTCCAAAATTCAGCCCAATCGGAGTTACGGATCTCCGGGAATATAAGAAACAGTGAAAGGCTAGAATCTGGAGCGCAGAAACAGAGAAACACATATCCAATCTCGGAGGGGCTCTCGCCCCTCCCACGCCATGGTGACCAAGGACTAGAGGGGAAACCCTTCTCCCATCTAGGGAGAAGGTCAAGGAAGAAGAAGAAGAAGAAGAAGGAGGGGGGCTCTCTCCCCCTCGCTTTCGGTGGCACCGGAGTGCCGCCGGGGCCATCATCGTCACCGCAATCTACACCAACAACTTCACCGCCGTCATCACCAACTCTCCCCCCCTCTATGCAGCGGTGTAACCCCTCTTTTACTCGCTGTAATCTCTACTTAAACATGGTGCTCAACGCTATATATTATTTGCCAATGATGTATGGCTATCCTATGATGTTTGAGTAGATCCGTTTTGTCCTATGGGTTAATTGATGATCGTGATTGGTTGAGTTGCATGTTTTATTATTGGTGCTGTCCTATGGTGCTCTCCGTGTCGCGCAAGCATGAGGGATCCCCGCTGTAGGGTTTGCAATATGTTCATGGTTTGCTTATTGTCTGCGTTGCATGAGTGACTGAAACAAAAACACGGATAAGTAGGTCATGGTGTATGGGAATAAAGAGGACTTGATACTTTAATGCTATGGTTGGGTTTTACCTTAATGATCTTTAGTAGTTGCGGATGCTTGCTAGAGTTCCAATCATAAGTGCATATGATCCAAGAAGAGAAAGTATGTTAGCTTATGCCTCTCCCGCAAATAAAATTGCAATAGTGATTACCGGTCTAGTTATCGATTGCCTAGGGACAAATAACTTTCTCGTGACAAAAAGCTCTTTACTAAAACTAATTTAGGTGTGTCTTTATCTAAACAGCCCCTAGCTTTCATTTACACGCTCTTTGTTATCTTGCAAACCTATCCAACAACACCTTCAAAGTACTTCTAGTTTCATACTTGTTCTAGGTAAAGCGAAAGTTAAGCGTGAGTAGAGTTGTATCGGTGGTCGATAGAACTTGAGGGAATATTTGTTCTACCTTTAGCTCCTCGTTGGGTTCGACACTCTTACTTATCGAAAGATGCTACAATTGATCCCCTATACTTGTGGGTTATCGGGTACCCGAGGATGGCGTTGTACGGGAGACCAATGCGGGCGATGTTGAAGTCGATAAGCTCGGTGCGGTAGTTGTGCGGGTGCCGAATGTGACGGCGAGGCGGATGTGCCCCAGGGGGCAGGCGGAGCCGTCGACAACCCCGGAGAAGGGCTTGGTGGGGCGGAGCCGGCCTTAGGGCACGTGCAGCAAGCCAAAAGCTTCCACAGAGAGCACATTGAGGCCGGCTCCTCCGTCGATGAGGGTCTTGGTTACCGCCAGGTTGCAGATGGTGGGGGTGTGCAGAGCATCGGGAGCGCGCCTGCGACCGCGGTGGTCACGGGGTGGTCCCTCGAGTCGAAGGTGAGGTCAGCCTTGGGTACTACCCATCCCGGAGGGGCTCCTTGCTGCACGTTGGCAGCACCCACCTAGCGAAAGAACTGCTTGGCATAGCGGTCCGAGGGTGGCGCCTGCGAACCACCGAGGAGGGCTGTGACGCTGTGGGGTGCCGGCGCCGTGAAGCGTGCGATGAAGAGGCCACGCAGCTCCTCCCAGGAGGCCACAGAAGATCCTGGAAAGCTGAGCAGCCAGGTGCGCGACGCGCTTGCGAGGGCCATGGGAAGCCAGTTCGCCATGACCTTGTCCTTGCCACCGGCCGCCCAAACGGCCTCCTCGTATGCCTGGAGAAAACCTGTCGGGTCAGCCGCGCCATCGTATCGGGGCGGCAACTCTGGCCTGAACTTAGGTGGCCACTGCACCCGCCGCAGGGCGGCGGGGGTGAAAGCTCGGAGGCCCTCGGCTCCCCCGAAGGCGCGCGTCGATCCGGTCGATGGAGGAGGGTCCGCCATGAGAGCCGAGCAGCGGAGCACAGCGGACAGAGAGGCGGACCTTCGACGCACCCCTACCTGGCACGCCAAATGTCGGATTTTGGGTTCCGCAAACCCTTGAGAGGTTCGAACTCTAGGGTGCGTGCGAAGAACTCAACCTCCCCAGTCTGCCTACTCACTAATCTCACGGACTAGGTCAACGAACTGAATGGAAAGGAGAAACAGCAGTTTACCCAGGTTCGGGCCACCTTGCGGTGTAAAACCCTACCCCTGCTTTGTGGTGGATTGGCCTCGAGGGGCTAAGGATGAACTAGTACAGTGGGAGAACAACCTCAGGAGGAGGAGTGTTCTTGTGCTCGATGAGCTGGTGGGTGCCAGGGTGATCTGAATGATCTGTCCTTCTACGATGGTGGCTAAATCCTATTTATAGTGGCCTTGGTCCTCTTCCCAAATGAAGGCGGGAAGGGATCCCACAACGGCCAAATTCGAAGGGAGACAACTAGTACGCGCTGTCCTCACAAAAGTAGTCCTCGCCTGCAAAAGCCTCTGGTCATGACGCCGTGCTGGGCTCGACGATGACCTCTGTCCTGCCATCCTGGCGGTCTTGGTCTTGTTGCACGGGAATGGAAACCTTTGGCTGATTTCTCAGGACTCTCCGCCTGCGCTTGCCTCCTTAGCACTAAAGAGGAAACTGGTACACTACGCCCGCTGGCGCCCGCCTGGCATTGGTCATCATGGCTCACGTCATCTGAACCTCATGAGGTGAGCCTTGCATAGAAATCTCTGCTCCTCGGGAGTCAACCTGAGGAGGCCGCCCCTCGTGGAGGTCTTGGTGTCGTCCGCCTCGTGAGGCTTGGCCCCTCGCGAGGGTCTTGATTTGTTGATGTTGAAGCTATGCCGTACCAGGCCGTCAATGGAGCCACGCCATGGGCCACAGGCAGGCAAGTCTGGGTACCCCCGTTCCCAGAATGGCGACAACGCCGGCATGCGGTCCAGCACCGAGGAACGTCTCCAGGTAATGCTTGAAGCCGCCAGGGTGAGAGGCCTCTTGGACGACAGCTTCGTCTCCTTGTTCGACGAGGTCCTCGTCAGCTTCCTTGACAAGTTCACCGTCATCAAGAAGCTCGCAGACGACCTTGACATACGGCTCCAACCCACGCCCTAGGCTCTGCAATGGCCGCCACCCTCAACAACCTCTATGGTGACAACCTCTTTGACGCACTGGTCGCCCTGCGTCTGCCCGCTGTCACGCCGGAGAATGTCCACCTCGAGGTCGCGCTCGCCGCGCATCGCTCCTACGAGCAAATCGTCCACAAGGACTACTACGTGTAAGAGGAGGACGATAGGACGCTCGCCTTGTTGGACCGCAGGGCAACCTTGGATGGCATTGTTCAGAAGCACGTTGAGCTCTCCACCAACGCCGCTGCTCCTTACTCAACGTCGGTTGGTGACCCGGTGCACTAGGGCGTGAGGATGTCATTGATGGATCCGTATGTATCTTTATCTTCCATCAATTCCATGTAGTAGTATATTGTAATTATCTTACCTTTCGCATCAACTTCACAATTTTCATACGTACCATGCATGAACCGCACCAGAACCAAACTTCTCATTACTCTCGGGAAAATCGTTATTTCTATCTATCGGTCACACCAAGGAGGAATCTGTGCTGTGTTGCATTTTCACTTTCAAGTGGGACCGCAGTTGAGCAAACCGACTATCGGCAAACCCCCACCCCGCCCACCGCGCAATGGCTGAGCTAGAGAAAACAGGAGGCAGAAGAGATAGATGTAGCATAGACTCCAAGAAAATTGGTGTCAGATGGGACTCGTGTGCGTGGCATGTGCCGTACTGCTAGACGTGAATGCTAGTTATGGCACATGCCACCCCACTATTAATCGAGGTGCTGGTTACGTAGAGCGAACACATTATCTCTCCAGGGGTACGGTACACCACTAGTACTCACATTGTCGCAAAATTTCCTGGAGTCGTGCTTAGCCCTCCTCTCTCTCTTCTTAGCCAGCCAACAGACGCGCGGAGTGTGCCCATCGTCTATTTGCTCACATGCGGTCCCACATGTCAGTGAAAATGCAAGACGACCCATTGAACCTGCACATCTTTCACCTCGACGTGTTGGTGGTGAAAAACAAATCCAATAAAGATCTTCGGTGGCCACTTCTGGAGTTACTCAAGATTAAGATTTTATTTACGGTTTAACCCAAGATGCGCAGCACGTGCCTTCAACTAGCACTCCATTTTCTTTCATGACATGACATGGATGCTGGATGTCCCACCTGTCAGCAAAAGTAGGAAGAACTCGACCAAATCTTCCCCACATTTAGGCCGAAGGAGTAGGAAACACGGCAAGCCCTGTGCCTACATCATACGTACAAGCCCACCTCACACCGTCACCACATTTCTCGGCCTCCGTGTGACACCTAGCTCTAGTTGATGGTATACTACTACTAGGACTAACTATTGTACTAGCATACTATTAGGTAGGCTCTATGTGATGTTGCAACTTCATATAACCGGATGTTGGCTATACTACTACGGTACTCACACTCCATTAAGTGACTCGAAAACCATTCATAAAATGAGTTTATCACATGCATATGCAAATGTACCATTCATTACATACAACAAGTCATCAACACACAACGCGAACGAGGATACATGTTGGATTATAGATTATTTCCAACAAAACATTATAGTAAATACTAATGTTTTTATGACACAACAAATAACAAGCAATGAAATGAAATGAACTTCAGCTCAACCAGTCCTCGGCATTGGAAACGCTTGCTTTGAACCATAAGTAAGCCTCTGGGAAGGGCCAACTATTGTCAATATCGAGACCAACATAGGACTCATCATCCAATCTGACGCGACGTATATCAGGATGCATATTGTCATAGCCAGGGTAGGAACCATAGCAATGTCCGAGGTATAGATACAGTTGCTTCTCATAAATGGTAGAAACATTGTGCCAACAATAGCTGGATCGCATTTCACCATCATTGGATAGTTTTGTCCAAGGAAGAGCGAGTTTTCTCCAAGATTATCAATACGGAACCAGGCAGAAGGTGCTGACGCTAGGACACTAGTGTCCATCTTGAATACCCTGCAACGGATGTTGGAATAGGTCCGGAGAGTGCGACCATGGCAGACAACACCTGCTTCCTTAGTAACATCAGCAGTGCCATGTATACATACAATAAGAGGTGATTCATCGGAATAATTTGACAGGCGCCACTGAGTATGTAGGTCCTGCTCATCCTCATGCTCGTGATGATCACCATGGTTATCTCCCCCTTGGTTATAAATTTTTTCAAGTATTGGTGGTGGAATGTTCACAGGACCTTGGAAACACAAGAAGGTTAATTAGTACGGGGATACTAACTTGCATGCACGTGGATGAAACAATTCTAATTACGGTGGAAGACAAACGTACCGAAACAATAAGGATTCCATGCAAAAACAGTGCCACGAGTGGTGGCAGCAAACACAAAACGCTCGTATTGAATTGTATCACAGTACTCATGCGTGTACAACAATTGATTTTTGAGCAATATCCATCGAGGTGTGGAAGTAAGGACGGCAACAAGCTTGTCGAAGATAGCAACAACATGATAGTTCGTGTAATCCCAAGAGTAGTTGGAAACTCGACAAATTGCTATCTTCTATATACGACGGTCACCATGATCATATTTGAACGTACGCAGATCATCTGTGTGCTCAACCTTAGGGCACTGAGATTTTTGGAAGAGGACCCCGGTGACGAGTGTACACATTCACAAGTTCCCACTCGCAGTTGTACCCAATATAAACAACCCAATCTCCATTTGTGTCTGCCTAGGCCTTACCCTTAAGCAATGGCATCTTACCATCACACGTATCATTTGCATAAGGTGAGGCTTCCGTCGTCCCCGTGACAGTGAGCAGGGTCATGGCGAAGAAGATAGGGGAGATCAATCCGCTCCTGAACCCTTGGGTTCTTTGTAATGATGTTATTTGTTGAGTCAAGAATGGTCTTGAACGAACCTGACATGCTAGCCGAGGTGATGACGTCGCACCAATCAATGAGTTCCTCTACCACGTCATCTTTCAGATCGGGGCAAGAATAACGGGGTCGTTTCTGGCCTGTTCCCTCCATGGAGAAGATGATCAAACAATGGAAGAAGGAAGGGTGAAGGCAAATGGAGGGAGGAAGAGCGTGCGACATCAGTTCCAAATCGAGAGGGAAAGGTGAAGAGGCGGTGGACGGTTGCCACGGTACAGGAAGAGGTGCCCCGGCCTACATAGACGTCTGTTAAAAAATTCATCGTCGTCTTACCGACATGTTGGAACGGGACCACATGTCAATGAAACATAGTGTGTCATTTCTCGTGCAAAATGCGATCTAGCCGCGTTGGCCCGAGGTGCCGCATTATTTCTCGACTTTATTTTTTTACTAGCGTGCTGTTCAGTTTTGAAGCACAGCTAATTGGTACTGTATGAAGAGAAAACATAAACTACTCTACCACTACTCCACCTCTAGTACTAGTATCAGAAAAGATATATAGGCTGGAGCTTCAGCGCTTGCTTGCTAAAGGCTGCCCACTTGCTTCTCACACTATCACCCTCTCTCCAGATCTAAAAAAGATGGTGGTGGCCCCTCTCTCTCATTCCTCACCGGTGGTCACAGATCCACCAGGATCCCATCCACCAGGGAAGAAAAGAACGTGCAGCGTTGATGCACTCGTCGTCGATGAGCGAGGTCACACACTAACGCCAAGGCCGTTCTCTCAGACCTAGCGCCCACGCGGGATGGCCTCCGTCCCCAAGCTCGATGATGTAGTGTGTGCGGAGGACGACGACCATGAGCGAAGCCACTTCCCGCCGACCCTTAGGTATGCTACCTCTTTTTGAACCATACCCTTCTTCTATTGCCCCATCTGCTACGTCGCTGCATGTGGATCTTTTTCCACTCCACCTTCTCCCCAATTTGCTATCCTCTACTCTGCTGGTCACGCAGACGAAAACCTTAATTTGCATTATTAAAGGAAACCCTTCTTCATGCAGACTAATCCATGTCTGGGTTGAATAAGGAAAGGAAGGGAGATAGCACTGTCGAAGAGACTAGGTATCGAACCCCATCTAGGTTGAAAAGGGGAAAATCCGTAGCTAAGGAATGAGTCTCAATGAGTCTCGTGTCTCTTGGTTGAATAAGGGTAGAAAGGCATGACAACACAATAGAGAATGACCAGGTCGATCGGTTTGTTGTCCTCACATAGGAAAAAGGTGGCTAAAGAGAACAAAAATGGGACGTAATCCACATATGCTGCCTGGATATTTGTTGCTCTGGGCAACCATCCCTCCCTCACCACTCTATGCGTCCATGGAGGTACATCGTACTGATGCGCCCACTGTCCGAATGGGCCTCCCATGCTCTTATTGCCACTTATTTGCTGTTAGTATAATGCCACAGGTAAAGTCAAGCAATGGTACTACTAAAGTTATGCCACATTTAACTAATGCCGCACTCAGTCTAATGCCACCGATAAATTTAAGCAATGTCATTTAATGTCACTGGATTATTTTAAGGTTAGCTGTTGATTATGGATGTATTGAAGATTTTTCAGCTAAGGCATTCTAATGTTCTTGGACAACCAGTATACCAATGATGAAACTTGTTACTACCTTCAGATTTTTGCACTGTTAATGATTATAGATTACATACCTCACTTTCATGAGATAAGTCATTTTTTGTACAGTGTCACCAAAATGCCAAGGCGCTGATGTCATTTTATTTTGGTTAAACTGCACAAAAAATTATGAAGAGAAGAGGAAAGGTCAAGAGTGGGCACCTCCTCCTTCGGTTGTTTTCTTGAATCCTTTGATCAAGTTTTTATGTTTGATCGATTATCAAGATTGGGATAGAAATTTTGAGGTCCCCTCGAGTTCGAAATGATATTTACCTTGAAGGTACATGGTTTGCAATTTTTTTATACTGTCATTAGTTAATAATGCTAGTTACCATCATACTTTTGTAGTTGGTTTAATGTTGTTGCACAGCTAGTATACCAATGTTGAAACGTGTTACCTTTACATTTTGTATTGTTAATGCTTATAGAAATCTTCCAGTGCTAGCTTATGGAAATCTGTTCAGTAAAAGCATTGTACTGTACCCCGTAGTAAAAAACTACTCTACTGTTGCATTGGCCACTGGGTTAGTGTATATTTCTACTATCTGAATGGTCTTGCATTAGCGGATGGACATATATAAGGTGTGGCAAACTTTCCCAGATATGTGCTCAAGAAAACTACTACCTGTTTTTCTAAATACTAGACGTTTGGGTACTTTAAATTGAACTGTGAAAACATCTTATATTAAGGAACAGAGGGTGTAGAGTTCACTCAAATTATGCCGGTAAAGCTAGTCACACCTTTGTTAAAATTAATGTTCATTATGTTATCGGAGGAGGTCTGCATGTTTGTCTCAAATGACTGTCGATTACATACTTGACATCATGATGTAATGGTAAGTCGTTTCTTTTTGTACAGTGTCACTAAATTGTCATGGCGGTGATGACATTTTATTTTAGTTGAACTGCACAAAATATGCTTAAAAGAAGAGGAAAGGCCAGGAATGGTTCAATCTTTCAGAAAATACTATGTATGCCTTCCTGGCATCAGTCGTTGTTGCCTTATTTATTCCTTCAAACATGTGGTTAGAAACAGTCTTGCTACCTTTTCCCATTAATATATTGGAATGCTTATATTTGTGATTCTATGCTTCAACTAGTGCCACTTTTATAGTAATCACACTTTCATTATCTGCGCAAACAAGGATGCTCGATTTTAGTGGAACTGCACAAAAAGTACAAATGGTTCAACATTATGAGCATGTTTTCTTCCAAACCGTTATATCCAATTGGCGGCACTATGAGCTGTTCATTACGAAGGTACATGGTTTGCTACTATCTTGCTACTCTTTTGTACTATCATTAGATAGTAATATTAGTGGTTTGCATGTGAATTTATTGGCAGGGTGGACCTACATTGGAGGTGCAGGACATGATTCAATGATTGGATGCTCAATTACGGTTGTATCAATTTCACCTCTTCCTCACGCGAACATGGATATCCTTGGTATGATGAAGAATAGGCGCTATATTTCTGCTTTGTACCAGCAAATCAATTCAGTATGAAATTGTCCAGGGCAAAACATGACAATATCAAATTGTCCAGTGCAAAACATGACAGATGCTAAGCGGAAATGACTAGTAGAGACGTGTTTAAACCAAAAATACAAGGTGTGGTATATGTCTACTAGCTGCTTGATATTTGACAAACAAACAAAGTGGCCTCAATTTTGGTTGAACTAGACAAAATAATAGTATAGTCACTGCATGCAGTGCCATTTGAAAAGAGACACAGAAAGATTGGATAGTCACTTCATGGACTGCACAAAAGTAGTACTGTAATATTTATTGGCCAACACTAGGTGCTTCATTGCTTTGGTCTAATTATACATTGGGCATCATTTTCCCTAAGTTAAAGTTTGTTTTTCAAAAATAGTCTCGCCATGTGATCAAGAGAAGACCAAATCATATTGCAGTGGATGTTCCTCCATCATGTGTGGTTCATTCTCATGGTTCCAGCTGTTGGTGAAACCACTTACGTTTGCTACCAGCTCTCCAATCTAAAGAAGAAGGCCTCACCGCCTCGGAGTACTACCGCAAGATACGGGGCTTCGCCGACGCCATGGCGTCCATCGGCAAGACACTCAATGATGAAGAGGTGCTTGGCTGCATACTCGCCGGACTAGGTCCCGAGTTTGAGCCTTTGGTCGCGTCAGTCACGGCGCGCGACGACTACATCAGCCTCAGTAGCTTCTACGCGCTCCTCCTCAACGCTGAACTCCGCCATGAGCAGCAGTTCTCCTTCGGCGAGATCCACTCCTCGGCCAACGTAGCCCCCTGCAATTCTGATGGTCGCGATGCTGGCCGTGGCAACCAGGGTGGACAGGTCGGCAACAACAGCAACAGCGGCAAACGTGGCCGCGGTGGACGCGGCCGAAGCAACCTAAAGTGTTAGGTCTGCAGCAAGTTTGGCCATGACGCGCTCCACTGCCGCAATCGCTTCAACCATGCGTTCCAGCCTGAAGATCAGCGCGAGCGCTCTGGCAACACCGCCAACACGGGCTCCTACATCATCGACACCGACTGGTACACGGACACAGGGGCGACCGGCCACCTGACGAGCGATCTTGATCGCCTTGCCATCCACGAGCGCTACGGTGGGAAGGACAAGGTGCACGTCGCGAACGGAGCAGGTTTGTCTATCTCACATGTTGGTCATTCATCTATATCTGGCTCATCTAAACACATTCATCTCCTCAATATTTTGCATGTTCCCAATGTTAATAAACATATTCTCTCTGTTTATCGATTGGTTTATGACAATGATGCCTTTGCTGAATTTCATCCTCATGTGTTTTATCTTAAGGACTGAGCAATGAAGTGGGTTCTTGTTCGCGGTAGATGCTGCAATGGTCTTTACCCGGTGCCAAGCCTCCAGCCATCGTTAGTTTCATCCAATAATCGTCGAGCTCTTGCCGGTGTCAAGCTCTCTCCGGACCTTTGGCATCGCAGATTAGGTCAGCCAGCAAAGAATGTCGTTGAGTTAGTACTTAGATCAAATATATTTGCTTGTGCACCATCTCTTGAGTCTAGTGTGTGTGATTCTTGCCAACGAGCGAAGCTACATCAGTTACCCTTTTATAATTCCAATCATGTTACTCATGCGCCTCTTGAGCTTATTCACTCGGATATTTGGGGTCCAGCCATCACATCTGTTGGTGGTTTTAAGTACTATGTGAGTTTTTTGGATGATTTCAGTCATTTTACTTGGATTTACCTTTTAAAATGCAAGTCTAATGTGGAACAAGCATTCTACACCTTTCAAAAACATGTCAAACACATGCTTGATACTAAGATCAAAGTTGTCCAATCTGATTGGGGCGGCAAGTACCGCCATCTCAATCATTATTTTGCTCGGGAAGGAATCATGCACCGCGTCTCTTGCCCACATACTTCTCAACAAAATGGCATCGCCGAGCGCAAACATCGCCACATAGTTGAAACAGGCATCGCTCTCCTTGCTCACTCATCGGTTCCTGTTCGTTTTTGGGTTGAGGCTTTTATCACTGCGTGCTATCTTAGCAATCGTATGCCCACACGTGTCCTAAAATATTCAACCCCTATTTCTTGTCTTCTGAATGAGCAACCAGATTATACTTTTCTCCGTGCATTCGGATGTGCTTGTTGGCTGAACCTTCAGCCATACAACAATAGGAAACTTGAGTTTCGCTCCCGACAGTGTGTTTTCTCAGATATAGTTCCATGCACAAAGGGTATAAGTGCCTTGACCGAACCAGTGGTCATATTTACATCTTACGCGATGTTGTGTTCGACGAACATGTGTTTCCATTTGCAGCTGCTCCGCCACAATCACCACCGACCGAACCACTTCTTCCCACTCCTCCATCAATTTTTCCTATCTCTGAGCCGGCTGTGGTGGATGATCACATGAGACGATATGATATTTCCTTGCTCACTAACCCCTCATGCAGCTCTGCTTTGCCTGCAGGTACTGCACCATCGCCACCCTCCGTATCACCGTCGCCTACGGGCCCGACGTCTCGCTAGATGCACCATACAGATGGGCCTGCATCACCAACGCCGACGTCCGAGCCTGAGGCTAATAGCCCTAGCTCATGGTCGCCTGTTGTGGCCTCCCCTGAGGAGCACGTCTCTCCTGTTTCAGCAACTCCTTCAGCAACCCTGGCCCAGGAGCCGGTCTTTGTAGAGTCGTCCTCACCTCATGTCATCGCGCAACGGCCGCCTGCGCCACATCCCATGACAACATGGCTCCGGGGCAACATTGTCTAGAAGTTGGTACCACTGACGGCACCGTGCACTATGACCCTCGTCGACGTGCCTTCCATGCTAAGCCGCGGTCCTATCGCCTTGCCCTCGCTGATGCACAGTGGCGGTCTGCCATGGAGGATGAGTTTTCTGCTCTTCAACAGAACAACACTTGGACCCTTGTGCTTCGTCCTGCTGGCAAGAACATCATAAGTTGTAAGTTGGTATTTAAAGTGAAGCATAAGTTTGATGGCTCCTTGGACAAATTCAAAGCTTGCCTCGTTGCTCGCGGGTTTACTCAGCAGCATTGTATGGATTACACGAATAAGTTTTCTCATGTCATCAAACCAGCCACGGTGCGTCTTGTGCTTTCTTTGGCGGTGCCTCAAGGATGGCACCTGCATGAAGTCGACATTAGCAATGCTTTCTTGCATGGTATACTCACTGAAGAAGCCTATATGCAGCAGCCTCCCGGTTTCCATGATAATGTCCATCCTGATTGAGAGTGGTCTTTTAGATCCCGGGTGCCTAGGCACCCTCTTATCTATGCCATTCATTCAGAATATAATGCATAGAGATTTGTGCCCTGCACTGTAGCAATGAAATCTATTAGCAGTTCGGGTGCTTCATTAAGTGAAGGAGTAAAGATAAAAAACAAAGTAACCTGGGTCTAGTCTAGCCCTGCTCCTCCTGGCCTGATTACCTATTAAAAAATGTGGGGCATATGCGAACCAACCTATGGTTGGATGGTTAGAGGGACTGTGGTGTCCCCAGCCCATCAGGGTTCAAATGGTGGTGCTCAGATTTATTCCTGGATTTATTTCAGGACTTCTGGCGTTGCGCATTCAGTGGGAGGAGACGTTCCCGTCGACGACGAGGTGCCCGCGGTGACTTTGTAAATCTCAAGATGATGTGCCGGCTCAGTTTTCGGAGGTGCTCATAGGAGTAGGATGTGCGTGTGTGCATTCATAGGGGTGAGTGTATGTGCATGTATATGAGCGCTTGTGTCTGTACCGATGTTAAAAAAATGTGGGGCATATTGGAGATGACATGTCGGCCTGCTCCTGCGATGGGAGACCCAAGAGAGCTGAAAGGAGCAATGGAATCTCATGTGATTCGGCTGGGTGGGTGCTTGCATTGTCACTTCAACCATCACCCACGTGGGCCGCCGCCGTAGCTATGCATGTCAGGTTTTTCTTTATGCATGTCAGCTTGTTGGAAAGAGAGGGCGAGGAGAGAGCAAGCTTTTGTGCATTGCATGTGTGACTGATTTCAAAGAGAGAAAATGTGAGAAGAGAGGGAAATTATACTGTGCATGCATGTGTCAGATTGTTTCTGCCAGACCCATTTCTGCATGCTACTTCCTCCTAGCCTACCTAATTACTCTGGTACTGCAAAGCGTCTGCAGCTAAACAGTGGCTAACACGAATTGGAAAATTTTACGGTGCATTATAATACACCAGAGCACGTGTTTTATATGGGCGATCTAACAGATGAGAATAACTGGGCCTATTTTAGCCCAAGGGTATTTTTGACCTAAAATTTTTTGTACACTTAATCGGTCCAATTAGGTCCAGGGGTATTCTCGTCCTAAATTTTTCGATTAAATTAATTGCATTAATAAAGCACTTCATTATAGAGGTCCAATCATCGTGCGTACTCTTTTGAATTTTGGTTCGAGCGGTTCATCCTCTCTCCTCCTCTCGAGCCCTAACCTCGGCCCCCCTCCATCACCGCCGATCGCCTCCGGCGCCCTCGATCGCCGCCGATCGCACCCGCCATGTCTACCCCTCCTGCTCCTACTCCCCCTCCCCCCTCCATCGTAAGTCACCCCACTCGGGCTGCGGCGCCAGATCTTCCGACGAGCCGCTAATCCACTCCTTCCCCGAGCGGACGCCACCTTCCCCGACCCGAGAGGCCACATCATCCTCATCGACGTGCATCAACTTTTTCACGCCGGATCTTCGCTGTAAGTGCCTAGCCATCTCAAATCTTTTCTGGTCCCTTCTGCATATAGCACCAATAGGGGTCGGATTTGATTCGGGTTTAGGATATGTCATGTGAGGTTTAGGGTTTACCGTTTCAGAAAGTTGTGACGAGATTTCGGTCGGATTTGGTTAGGGTTTAGGATATGTCATGTGAGGATTAGGGTTTTTGTTTTCAGAAAGTTGTGACGAGATTACGATTGAAAGGAAGTGTAAGTCGGATGTAGCTAGGACATATTGAAGGACTTAGTTAGGGTTATGTGGCATGAGAAAGTTGTCAACAGATTTGGATTCAAAGAAAGTTATTTTGGATTTAGTTAGGAGATACTTTTGAATTGAGTTTCGAGATATTTTGGATTTAGTTAGGAGATAATTATTTTGCGTGGAGTTTGGACTTATTTTGGATTTAGTTAGGAGATACTTTTGGATTTTGGTAGGAGATAATTTTGAATGGAGTTTGGAGATAATTGATCTATCAGGGTGGATCTATCAAGGCATTTGAAGGACTCGTGGACTTTGGATTTAGTTAGGAGATCATCAGTTAGAGCTAGTACAATCAATTACAAATTTCTTGATTTAGTCAGGGCATATTTACTTACAGCTTTTGAAGGACTGAGTTAGGTACATGAATCCGATATGAAAAATCAAATCAATTATTTAAGCAGAGTAGTGCATAATTTCGGGAACGTATGCTATCCATCCGTAACATTGACTATCTGTTTTCGCTGGCAGCATACTGACATGGATGATAAAGGCAACGATGGCAAAAACATGGGTGATACATGCAAGGATAACAAGGACATGGGTCATAGAGGCAACGAAGGCAAAGGCATGGATGATAAGGACAATGATTTCATAGCCATGGACCCCAAAGGAATGGATGGTATGTGCATGGATGATAAGGATAATGAGGATGCAAGCAAGGATGGCATAGACATGGATAAGGTACACATGCAAGGTAAAGGAATTGATAATAAAGGCATGGCTGGTTCAGACCTGAATGGGTGTATGGAATACTTAGAGATTGTGAAGAAGAATTTCAGGACTGAGGAAGAAGCCTACATGTTCTACGTAGGCTATGCGAGAAAAAAAGGGTTTGGTGTTAGAAAGGATGATCTGAAGTACAGGGGTCCAGGTCTGAAACAAAATGCACACAGAAGGACATACAAGTGCTGCAAACAAGGATGGCGGGCCCTTAAGCACTTTAACAAAGCTGAAAGAAAAAGAACACCAAGGGGTCTTTCTCGATGTGGGTGTCCTGCTCTTTTTCAGGTTGAGCTACAAGATAGCTGTGGCCTCTGGTTCGTCAAGAATTTTTTGGACAAGCATAGCCATCTGTTTGTCCCTGCTGACCTGACTCCCTACTTATCGGCTCATCGTAGAATGACTGACGCACAAAAGGCCGATGTCATCGAGTATGCTGTCGGTGGACTTCGAACACATCAGATTATGAATGTAATGGAGAAGAGTGCCGGAGGTCCCGACAAGCTTGGATTTATAGATCGGGATCTATACAACCATGTTTCAATCCAGAAGAAGCGCAAGATAGAAGGCAGTGATGCTAGATATTCGCTCACCTATATGATTGCACAGAAAAGAAGCAGACCCAAAATTCTTTTTCAAATACACAAAAGACAACGAAGGCCATTTGAGGAACATATTTTGGGCTGATTCACAATCCCGGATTGACTATGTTGCCTTTGGTGGTGTCGTGGTGTTCGACAGTACATATCAGTCTAACAAGTACAGGCTTCCGTTTGTTCCATTTGTTGGTCTGAACCATCACCGCAGCACAATTTTGTTTGGGGTCGGTCTAGTGTCAGACGAGACAGTTGGATCATACTAGTGGCTTCTTCATGTATTTTTGGAGGCAATGTCCCAGATGGCACCCATTTCAGCAATCACCGATGGGGATGGTTCAATGGCTAAAGAAATAGCTACTATCTGGACTGGAAGAGATAATCGTTTGTGCACATGGCATATCGAGGAGAATATGGTGATCCACCTCCGCAAGAAAAAGCTTGAGGAATTTAGGGAATTCATTTACCGTCGTTGGGATGTTGATGAGTTTGAGAAAAGATGGGAGGCTTATCAGGTTAGGTTCAAAATAAAACCAACAGGCAAGAGGTCGTCATGGGTTAACATGATGTACGAGCTGTGACACAAATGGGCTGCTGCGTACACAAAGGGTAGATATTTCCTAGGCATGATGAGTAATCAGAGGAGCGAGTCTCTCAACTCAAGGCTTCATGTGCACCTGAACAGGAAGATGCAGCTTGTTGATTTGTTGCAGCATGTTGAGCACTGTGTATCCATAATGCGTAAGAATGAAGCAGCATTAGACGCAGTAGCGACACATACGATACCCTTCACTAAGCTGAATGCACACCCTCTGGAGATTGCTGCCTCTTATATTTATACAACTGTGATCTTTCCACGGGTAAAGCGTCAGATTGTCGAAGGAACAAATTGGCAGGTCACAAACCGGGTAGCGTGTGATGGTTTGGTTGTGTTTGGAGTTTTGCGCAAAGTCCCATATGATAAAGTCCCATATGGCAGGGATGCTGAGAATTACAAGGTAAGGATGGTAACGACTCGGATGCTAAGGTTCCTACAGACTTGGAAGGTAAGGATGCTGAGGACTTGCGTGCAAAAAACTTGGATGCTGAGGATCCCAATGACTTGGAAGGCAAGGATGGTGTGGACTTGCATGCAAAAAACCTGGATGTTAAGGATCCCAATGACTTGGAAGGTAAGGACAGTGAGGAGTTGGATGCAAAAAAGTTGGATGCACAAGGCGTGGATGCTAAGCCTATGGATTTTATATATCACGTGACTTGTCTGTTTACAGGAGCAAGACTGGATGCTGTAGCTTGTAAATGTAAAAAGTTGGAAAGTCAGGATTACCCATGTGCACATATATTCTGCGTTCTGGATCATCTTGGTGTACGCACATTTCCAAAATAATTTGTAAGAAAAGATGGACAATGCATGCCAAGCCAGCGTTCCCTTCCTCGAGGACTGCGAATACTCATGTATGGTCTGATCACATGAATAAGTATCATCAACTATGCAACATGGCTAGATACACCTTATTCACAGCCGCAGCTAGCGATTCACAGTCAGAACAGGTGATGGAGCTCCTCCGGAGTATATTGGTTGATGGAGAAAAAACTGATTTGGATGAAGGCCAGAAATCATTTGTTCCTTTGCCAGCATACTTCTCTGCTACTCGCAAATGCTGCACTGATGACGTGGAAAATCCAATCAAAATAATTCCAAAATGGAGACCAACTATTGAAGAATCAAACAAGAGGATTAAATCCAAGCGCGAGCGGATGAGAGGGAAAAAAGCAACGAAGTTAGTGCACATGTTAATCTCATTGTTCATTTCCATACATGCTTACAGAGTTAATATGTTCTCCGGGAGAGTGTTCACATGTTTTCCTTCAATTTAAGTAGGAAAAAATCGGGGAAATCAAAGGTCACAAGGAGGAAGAAGCGAAAAGGGAAAGACTCAGAGACAGAAGAAGACACAGAGTCAGATACAGAAGAAGAGGAAGCTTCAAAAAAAGCAACGAAGTTAGTGTACATGTTAATCTCATTGTTCATTTCCATACATGCTTAAAGTGTTAATGTGTTCTCCGGGAGAGTGTTCACATGTTTTCCTTCAACTTACGCAGGAAAAAATGGGGAAATCAAAGGTCACAAGGAGGAAGAAGCGAAAAGACAAAGACTCGGAGACAGAAGAAGACACAGAGTCAGATACAGAAGAAGAGGAAGCTTCAAAAAAAGCAACGAAGTTAGTGCACATGTTAATCTCATTGTTCATTTCCATACATGCTTACAGTGTTAATATGTTCTCCCGGAGAGTGTTCACATGTTTTTCTTCAATTTACGCAGGAAAAAAGCGGGGAAATCAAAGGTCACAAGGAGGAAGAAGCAAAAAGAAGAGACAGGGTCAGATACAGAAGAAGAGACAAAGGCAGATACAGAAGAAGAGACAGACACAGATACAGAAGAAGAGGAAGATTCAGATGCAGAAGAGGGTGGGCTGGAGAGGGCTAGGAAGAGACCATTGGAGGTTGCAGAAGAGGATTATGCAAAACCAAACAAGTGGGCATTACCACAATTGTGCGTACTTAAACATGTTTTCGGATGCTGGCTGCAGATTCATCTATTTCATTTTTTGTAGGAAACCCAAGGGCGCTCCAAATGTCAAAGCTAGGAGGAAGAAAAATAACAATGACAAGGGTGCGCGAGGAAAACCAGTGAAGTTAGTGTCTGTACTTACATGTCCGCTCTACAACTCAGGTCTTTGCTAGTACTGTGTTGACGTTTCTTAACTTTTCCAGGAAAGACTCTAGGAAGGGCGGTAAAGAACAGGCCAAAGGGGTGATGAAGACAAAAAAGCCTGCTAGAAATGTACCAAAGGCTGAGTGAATAAGAGCTGTCAAGTAAGCTTCTGCAGCTATGAAGATAAAATCAGTGAAGTTAGTGTATTTTGTGTTCAAGTGTACTATACATGCTCAAATCTTCTTTGCTATCCTATTAACAAACGTTGTTTCATGCAGGAAAGCTAAAGCGAAGTCGAGACAGGATGTTTAGATGCACGGGGTCAGGCAGGTAAAACAAAAGGATTTCTGGGGTCGAAAAAATTAGAACGAACTGAATTGTTTCCATGCCGTGATCCACCTTGTTTATGATGTATTAGACCTATTTGATGGACTGCCACTATTTTTCTGAATACCTCATTTGATTGGTACACCCTCATTTTATTATGGACGGGTCGACATGGTCGGCTAGTTATGATTTATCAACATCTATCAAGCAATGCATTTTTAGTGAAGTTGGTTATCTGTATTTTTTTTTCATTTTCTACATAATATATTGCTAAAATTTGTTAAAAGTGTAGTCAAATTTCATACTTGAAATATAAAATAGAAACTGAAATATATATATATGTGTGTGTGTGTGTGTGTGTGTGTGAAAATAGAACGTTGGATTTCCTCAGAAACCTACTTGAAATCAAAATAGAAACCTCGTTTTCAAATAACCATGAAAATCGTTTATTTTGAAATAGTAAATAAGCATACTAATATTTTAAAAATAGCATTCTCATTTGAAAAAAGCATGTTCATTTGAAGATAGAATGAATATGCAGATTTAAAAGTAGCATGCTGCTTTGAATATGTTGTTTTTAAAATACCATGCTATTTTAAAAATAGCATGCTGATATTAAAATATAATGCTGATTTTAAAAATAGCATGTTGATTTTAAAAATATTATGTTGTTTTCAATATCTTGTTTTTAAAATAAGCATGCTGATTTCAAAAATAGCATGCTACTTTTGAAAATATAATGCTCTTTTCAATATGCTACTTTTAAAATAGCATGCTAATTTTAAAAATATAATGCTTCAAAAATAGCATGCTAATTTCAATATACTGATGCTGATTTTAAAAACATCATGCTACTTTTAAAAATATAATGCTCTTTTCAATATGCTACTTTTAAAATAGCATGCTGATTTCAAAAATAGCATGCTGACTTCAAAAATAGCATGCTGATTTTCATGTTGTTTTGAATATGTTGTTTTTAAAAATAGCATGCTGATTTCAAAATAACATCCTGATTTTTAAAATATAATGTTGTTTTTAAAATAGCATGTTGATTTCAAAAGTTACATGCTTTTTTAAATATTTTGTTTTGAAAGTAGCATGCTGATTTTGAAAACAACATTTTTTTAATTACGCAGTTTTTAAAGATTTTGAAAACTGCATTTTTTTAATAACCTTGTTTTTAAAATTTTGAAATAACATGTTGTTTTGCTCTGTTTATGAAAATAGCATGCCATTTTGAAAATAACAGAAACATCATTTCTTAAATATGAAAGCTTCGACCCGCAAGTTTTTGTTTTTGCATTGCATTTTTTTGTGCAACACATACAAACCTCATTTTCAAAATAACTCGTACTAGCTTAAAATGAAAGTAGCATCTAATCCATATGAAACCCGGTTAGATTGTATTTAAAAAATACTAGCATCACTGTGGCAAAAAAAGGAAATATCTTTGCAGTCCATAAAGGTAATTCTATCAGGGAGGGTACCAGGGTGCGTTATAAGAACAGACTTGCATAGCAAGTACATTACGCCACATAAGTTCATACTACCACCAAGTTACTGCCAAGTTCCACTTACTGGACGATCTTCATATCTAGTCGGACCCAAAAGTTATACCACCAAAGTACCAGTTACTACCAAGTACCAATTACTAGTAAGTTGCACTTACTGGACCCAAAAGCTGATACTACCAACTTCCAGTTTCTGGCTACTACATACATATTATAAAACTAGCGTCAAACTACTCCCATTGGTCAACGAATCATCATGCCACTGGCCATGTTCACCCTAAGCCCACCTCCACTCCTTTCCATGAACCTGAAGATAGCCATTTGATCTTCTTTCATTTTGGCGCCTTGAACGACTTCTCTCCAGTTCTCCGCCATGATCGCACACCCGTCCTTCTTGCCCATCTTGAACAAGACCTTTTTAGAACCTTCAAAATGTTCATTGGTGACACGCACAACCATGGGCTTTCGTAGATAGTCTTTGAGGTAGGCCTGACTGTAATCCTTTGAGAAGCACTGATTGCACAGGGAAATAAATAATGTTACATAAAAAATTAAGTATCATTTTCTCCTTTGAGAAGCACTGATTGCACTGATTGCACTGATTGGCGGTCTGTCGGTGCTATACCAAGGCCACTCGGCAAATCTCGGGCCATTCCGAGAACGTTTTTCTCCCGACACGAAAAGAAAACAGAGGGGTGCAACGGGTGCGGCGAGAGTGTCGGATCGCGAAACGGACAACGGGTAAAAAGACCGAATGCATGTTTTGAAAAAACATGATGATGCAATGCATACGATGACATGGCAAAATGCAACACGCAAGCAAAAGACATGGCAACGAAGGCGAATGACTGGCAGACACCTGGCGCATCGGATCCGGGGCGTTACAACACTCCTCCACTAACAAGAGATCTCGTCCCGAGATCTTAGGACCGAGACGGCAGGAAAAAGGGATGAGGTGAAATAAGAACAAAACAGTGAGGATGAACAATGTCAAGAACACTCGAGAAGAAGAGAGGAAGGACGAGAATGACGAGAATGAAATGCTCACGGAATCAGATAGACTCTGAAACCACTCCGGTAAGGACAAGATAGAAAAGGAATAATAACGAAGGAATTTATGCAGCACTCCGGCTGAACAAGGAAAAAAATAGAACATGAACTTGAGAAATGGGACGATACTTGACTTGAGGAACGACACAAAACCTCCGGAAGGCTTGAAAGAGTGGAATGAGAAGAATGGGGAAGAAGATGACAACTTCTACCACGAATGAAATAGAGAGCATCCTTAGAAGGAAACATTGAACGGAGTTGTTGGAAATTCAACAACAAAAGAATAAGCTTGTTGTGGACTAATGGATAACATCTCAAAATTATGAGGTGGTAACCTACCACAAGCGGAAAAGATTGAATAGCTGCGAGGAACGAAGAAATGCAAAACTCCACTTCAAAATAATACGGAGAATTAATTGCACTTTGAGAAGCAAGAAGAAGATACTTGAGCTACTCCTACAAGAATCTAGATGAACAGTTGAAAAGTGAATTAAATCCTTACGAACCGCCATGATGAACTCCGGTAACAAAAGAATGACGAGATAAAATTGAAGGATGAAAGGGATAAGATTAAATCCTTGCGATGATTTGGATGGAGGTTCGTGACGAAATCGGCGAGAAGCTTAGAACTCCGGAAAAGAAAAGATGAAAACACTTTGAACCGAGAATGTGATAAGATGAACAATCTCCGAAAAGAAGAGATAAAACCACTTGAAGAAAGAAGAATAAGGATTACGTTATGCTTATCCTCCACCAATTAAACTGATGAGAAACAATGGATTTGCATACTACTTATTCTCTTTGGAAAGATTAAGGGGGGATATAGCGCAAAACTTGAGAAAGTGTTCGTGAACCACCGGTAGGGCTGGAAAGAACGAATGAAATGATATGATAACAACAGAAAGAATCTTGAACGAGCCACCATAGGAATTGAAACAAATGACGAAAAGAGAATGAATCACCGGAAAGAATTAGAAAAGCATGAAGATACTTGAGGGAATCTAGAGACAAGAGAACGAAGAAATCGCAAACTGATTAAAGAGCAAAACACCGGAAGAATATGGAGACGAACGAAAAGGCATGAATATAGAATAATCGGAGAACGGATTTGAAAACTTAAAACGAAGAAATATTCTGAAATGGAGGCCTCCGGATAATTGAGATGGAAAACAGCTCCTGAAATACTCCGGATGGGTGAAAAGATTTGCACGACTAGAAACAATTTGAGAGGATAACATCAAGCTAGCGCCACGAATCTTCGAGAGAATGGACAAGATTTAGGAAAAACTCTACTTCGGTCTTCACATGTTGAGAATGACGACGAGAAATAACACCAAAATTGTTAAGGTACTCAGGGAGAATGAAAGCGAAGAGGTTGACCAGCAATGAAAATATTTTGAAATCGATCTTGGAAAGGCATCTGACTGATGAAAATCATTCTTACGTCAACTTCGAAAAGAATTTGAGAATAACTCCGGGAAACTTAGAAGAGTCAGGTAAGATCATTGGAAAAGACCTGTGGGTTAGGGCCCACTGAAAGAAAATGACGTTGGAAAAGATTGTTGCAGAGATAGATGATGCACCGGAACAATTGAAATATTTGAATGAGGTGACAACCTCGAATTAATTCGAACACAGACGAATCTCTTGAGATGTCTTCATCACTCCGGAACGATTAAATGACGAGAGGGGAACGAGCAACAGGAAACATTTGAGCCGAGGAAAGAATATAATCACTACCGAAAATTGGAATTTAATCCATCGGAGAAGAAAAGAGATGACGAATGTCAAATGAGACGAGAATTCACCGGTTGAAATAATTGAGGGAAGACTGGAGATACTCCGCATGAATGAAATAGATGCACGAATAGAGGCTCAGACTCCGGGAATAAAAGGGGTGGGAGGGCGGGAAAAACACGGGCAATTGGAATGACGAATAGAGAAGCGCCGGTTGAAATGATTGAGGAGAAAAAACAAAAGCTTCGCACGAGTAGGATGGATACTCGATTACGGACTCCGGTTCCGAGAAGAAAAAGGGTGGGCGGGTGGGAAAAACAAGGACAACTTCGGACAGGGAAAACGACATCGGTTGAAAAGAGATGAGGATTAATCTAGCAAAAGATGACGAGGATCGAAACCACTCGAAGAGAGGTGCGCCGGATTGAAAAGAGGATGGACAACGACAAAAACTAACCGCGTGATCCTGAAGAAAAAATTGAAGGGGAAGAGAAGTAGTCCAAAACACCTACGTCAAGATTTCTCACCAGAGCGACGAAGGGGCTGAGGAGTAAAAAGAATTCCTACTCTCCGATGTAACTAGAATCAGAAATAGTATTCTTCTAGACTCAACAACGGCCAAACTACACGATCAAACAAGGGGGGCTCCTATGGTCGGTCGAGGCTCTGATACCAACTTGTCACGCCCAAGATGCGACCCTATCCTAAAGGAACTCGAAGGTCCCACCAAGGATAGAAGCGCATCTTGAAGACGCTTATGCAAGGTGGATATCATTACATCAACATTACATAATAGATGGGAATACATACAAGGCATACAAATGCCGAAAGAATACATCAATACATCAAACACATGATCAACATCCGAGTACGGATGAAACACAAACAGGAGCTCAAACGACATCCACCCTGCTAGCCCAGGCTGCCGACCTGGAACCTATCCCCTGATCGAAGAAGAAGTAGAAGAAGAACTCCAAAACAAGTAACATCGCTCTCGCGTCATGATCATCGCAAAACCTGTACCTGCAACTGGTGTTGTAGTAATCTGTGAGCCACGAGGACTCAGCAATCCCATTACCATGGGTATCAAGACTAGCAAAGCTTAATGGGTATGGGAAGGATAAGTGGTGAGGTTACAGCAGCGACTAAGAAAGTATGGTGGCTAACTTACGCAAATAAGAGCGAGAAGAGAAGCAACGGAACGGTCGTGAAACTAGTAATGATCAAGAAGTGATCTTGAACTCCTACTTACGTCAAACATAACCCAGAAACCGTGTTCACTTCCCGGACTCCGCCGAGAAGAGACCATCACGGCTACACACGTGGTTGATGCGTTTAAATTAAGGTCAAGTGTCAAGTTCTCTACAACCGGACATTAACAAATTCCCATCTGCCACATAACCGCGGCCACGGCTTTCGAAAGATAATACCCTGCAGGGGTGTCCCAACTTAGCCCATTATAAGCTCTCACGGTCAACGAAGGATATTCCTTCTCCCGGGAAGACGCGATCAGTCTTGGAATCCCGGTTACAAGACATTTCGACAATGGTAAAACAAGACCAGCAAAGCCGCCCGAATGTGCCGACAAATCCTGATAGGAGCTGCACATATCTCGTTCTCAGGGCACACCGGATTGTCCAAGCTTCCGGTAGGCCAGCCCAGAGTTGCCCCTGGTGGCCACCGGCGACTGACAGGTTGGACCAACACTCGAAGGAGCACTGGCCCCGGGGGGTAAATAAAGATGACCCTCGAGAGCGCGACTCCCAAGGGAAAAAGGCTAGGTGAGGCAAATGTAAAACCAAGGTTGGGCCTTGCTGGAAGAGTTTTATTCAAAGCAAACTGTTAAGGGGCTCCCATAAATCACCCAACCATGTAAGGGACGCAAAATCAAGGAACATAACACCGGTATGACGGAAACTAGGGCGGCAAGAGTGGAACAAAACACCAGGCATAAGGCCAAGCCTTGCACCCTTTACCAAGTATATAGATGCATTAATTAAATAAGAGATATTGTGATATCCCAACATAAACATAATCCAACATGGAGCAATCTTCATCTGCAACTAGCAATGCTATAAGAGGGGCTGAGCAAAGCGGTAACATAGCCAAACAATGGTTTGCTAGGAAGGGTGACAAAGGTTAGAGGTTCATGGCAATTTGGGAGGCTTGAAGGGCAAGTGTGTAACACCCTGAGGATCATGCTACAGTAACTCTCTGTGATTAAGCTAATCATGTTGCTAAACAGGGCTTGATCACATTTGAAACACATTTCTTTTCAAACTCCTAATTCAAACTTCAGTTAAAATTAAAGTGGAAAATAAAAGTTTTCAAAAATTTAAACAAAAATGTTCGGTGGGTGCCAAATAATACACTGGTAATTATGGTGGAGAAAACACATTTTTATAAAATACCTAAATACTTTTAAATGAAATAAAACAGAAAAGAAAATAAATAAATAAAAAGAAAATACAACAGAAAACAGAACAGGCAAAGAAAAAAAAAGGAGAAGGCCCTCCCCCCCACTGGACCCCTGGCCCGAATGGGCCGACCCCCGGCCCAGCCCACCTCTCCCACTCGCCCCCTTCCCTGTTCCCCCGACCGGGGTCGGAACAGGGGCAGTCCCCGCCGCACCCCCTCGCCGGCGACGGGGAGGATAAGGGCGCCAGCACCCCCCCGCCTCCTCGGGCCTCTCTCCCACTCACCCCCGCTCACCTCTCGGCCCTTGCGCCTCTCTCTTCCCCCCCAGATCCGCGCCGCCCTCTCCTTCCCCATGCCCGACGCGGTCGCCGCCGTTCCCGTCGTTCACACGGCCACCGTGCCCACCTCGCCGCCCCACGTTGTCTCCAAGGACCGCCGTCGTCCGCTGCTTCGGCTGGTGCAGCCCGTTGGAGATCGGAGCCCCTACAACGAGCACACCGAGCTCGTCTTCAACTTCGGACGCCGGCGACCCCCTTCTTCCCCGGCGCCGACCTGCTGCTCCTAAGCCTCTCACCGGCCTCCGTGTGCCGCGCGGTGAGCCTCTCCCCCCTCCTCCCCTGTCCTTTCTCTCTCGCGCGCCCCCTAGCTTCTTCCCCACGCGCGCCCGAACGCCGCGCCGCGGAGCTCGCCGCCGGCGGGTCTCCGGTGACCATTTGGTCATGGGCGTAGGCCCGTTAGCTCGACTGCATCGTGCCGCACCCGCCTAGCTAGTTAGTTCGGCCGCTCGTGCGCTCTAACGCCGCACCCGCCCCAGCCCGAAGCACCTCGCCGCCGGCGAGCTCGTAGCGCTCGCCCCCGCCCGTTCCAGCCACTCCGGCCACCACCGTTGGACGCGCGGCGCCGAGCCGCGTCGAACGCGCCCAGCCACGGCCCCGCAGACCCCCTGTGTGCGAAACCCGCGCCCCTCCCGAGCCGCGACGCCGCGTTTGGCTCGTCGGAGTTGCTCCGGCGCCGGCCGCCGACGTGGCTGGCCTGGGGCCACCCCAGTGCCACTGCCAGTGGGCCCCGTGGGCCCCGTTGACTGGGTCAACCCAGTCAACAAGCTGACTGGGCAGGCCCAGCCACTGACCTGCGGGCCCCGCCGCAAAATTAAAAAAAAAGAGAAAAGGAAAATGTTTTATAAATAAAAATAATTAGATTAACTAATCACTCACTGACGTATGGGGCCCACCCCTCTAATTAGACTGTTAGTTTAGTTTAAATTAATATTAGACTAAAAGAGGCTGACATGTGGGTCCCACTGGACCCACCTGTCTGGTTTGACTGGTCAGCCGACCTGTTGACCTGCTGACGTCATAATTCATTTTTGCTTAATTCAAATAATTCCAGAAATTCAAATAAACTTTGAAAATTCATATCTTTTAAACCGTAACTCGGATGAAAATGTTTTCTATATGAAAGTTGCTCAGAACGACGAGACGAATCCGAATACGCAGTCCGTTCGTCCACCACACCTCCCTAACCTATCGAACTAGCAACTTTCCCCCTCCGGTCCGTCTGTCCGAAAACGCGAAACATCGGGAATACCTCCCGGATGTTTCCCCCCTTCACCGGTACCACCTACTGTCGCGTTAGGACACACCTAGCACCGCTCATTGTCATGTCACGCATCGTCATGCTTATGTTTGCATTGTATTTACTGTTTCTTCCCCCTCTCCTCTCCGGTAGACTACGAGACCGACACTGCTGCTGCCCAGTTCGACTATGGAGTCGACGACCCCTCCTACTTGCCAGAGCAACCAGGCAAGCCCCCCCTCTTGATCACCAGATATCGCCTATCCTTCTCTATACTGCTTGCATTAGAATAGCGTAGCATGTTACTGCTTTCGATATCCTATCCTGATGCATAGCCTATCCTTGCTACTACTGTTGTTACCTTTACCTGCAATCCTACATGCTTAGTATAGGATGCTAGATTTCCATCAGTGGCCCTACATTCTTGTCCGTCTGCTGTGCTATACTATCGGGCCGTGATCACCTGGGCGGTGATCACGGGTACATACTTATGTACTATATACATGACACATGTGATGACTAAAAGTCGGGTCGGCTCGTAGGAGTACCCGCGAGTGGATCTTTGTGGCGGAGCGACAGGGCAGGTTGAGACTGCCTAGGTGAAAGGTGGGCCTATCCCTGGTCGGCGTTCACGGTTACTTAACACGCTTAACGAGATCTTGGTATTTGATCTGAGTCTGGCCATTTGGTCTATACGCACTAACCATCTACGTGGGAGTAGTTATGGGTATCCCGACGTCGTGGTATCAGCCGAAGTCTTCTTGACGTCAGCGACTGAGTGGCGCGCGCCGGATTGGACTGGAACGCCACTAGGCTAGGTCTGCTTCCGGCCGCGTACGCAATGTGCAGGTGTGCATAGGGCGATGGGCCCAGACCCCTGCGCGCATAGGGTCAGACCGGCGTGCTGACCGCTCTGTTGTGCTTAGGTGGGGCTGCGACGCGTTGATCTTACGAGGCCGGGCATGACCCAGGAAAGTGTGTCCGGCCAAATGGGATCGAGCGTGTTGGGTTATGTGGTGCACCCCTGCAGGGAAGTTTATCTATTCGAATAGCCGTGTCCCTCGGTAAAAGGACGACCCAGAGTTGTACCTTGACCTTATGACAACTAGAACTGGATACTGAATAAAATACACCCTTCCAAGTGCCAGATACAACCCGGTGATCGCTCTCTAACAGGGCGACGAGGAGGGGATCGCCGGGTAGGATTATGCTATGCGATGCTACTTGGAGGACTTCAATCTACTCTCTTCTACATGCTGCAAGATGGAGATGGCCAGAAGCGTAGTCTTCGACAGGACTAGCTATCCCCCTTTTATTCTGGCTTTCTGCAGTTCAGTCCACTAATATGCCCCTTTACACATATACCCATGCATATGTAGTATAGCTCCTTGCTTGCGAGTACTTTGGATGAGTACTCACGGTTGCTTCTCTCCCTCTTTTCCCCCTTTTCTTTTCTATCCGGTTGTCAGAACCAGATGCTGGAGTCCAGGAGCCAGACGCCACCGTCGACGACGACACCTACGACACTGGAGGTGCCTACTACTACGTGCAGGCCGCTGACGACGACCAGGAGTAGTTAGGAGGATCCCAGGCAGGAGGCCTGCGCCTCGTTCGATCTGTATCCCAGTTTGTGCTAGCCTTCTTAAGGCAAACTTGTTTAACTTATGTCTGTACTCAGATTTTGTTGCTTCCGCTGACTCGTCTGTGATCGAGCACTTGTATTCGAGCCCTCGAGGCCCCTGGCTTGTATTATGATGCTTGTATGACTGATCTTGGTCATACACATTTGCGTGCATGATTAGTGTACGGTCAAATCGGGGGCGTCACAAGTTGGTATCAGAGCCGACTGCCTGTAGGAATCCCCCTTTCCACACTCCTTGGCCGAAGTCGAGTCTAGACATTACAAAACTTTTACTAACATGGCTGTGTGTCTTATGGGCCCACGTCGCCATTGGGTGGTACTAGGATCTTTTACTCCTCGACCTTTACTCTGGGACTCTGAACTCTCTTCTACTCGGGTTAAACGAATTTACTAACTCTAACACTAAGATCCCGTGACCACATTCACCCCAAAGTTGGATAAGCCATAGTTGTTTCTTAGAGTAGTATTTTGAACAATTCACACACTGTCATTTGACTCCTTTGAAACGTCTTTGCTTTCAGATGGAACCCACGAGGCAGGTCGTTCGCCACACGACGGCCATTGGTACCAGGACTTTAACCAGGAGCAGTACCGTGCCATCGTCCACCTCTACTCTCGGGAGTATGACTCCACTACTGTGCTGCACACCGCACATGGTGTTGGTGTGACCATCGACATGGCTGTCCACGATGCTGCCTATGCTGCTCTGACACGTCTTCGTGGAGAGTATCAGGAGTTGGACACCTCCCCTTTCAGGCACATTGCTATCGCCTCTGATGTTGGTGCGGAGGGATACTATACTGCTGCCTACTCCACCGTCACCCGAGAGCCCTTCTACCATCAGCACCTTGTTCTGCATGCTGATGGGCTGGATCGAGCTAACCGAGCTCTTCGCCACGAGATGTACACCACCCGTCAGCACCTTTGCCGTGCTCTGACGCTGCTGCACCCCTTTGTCCGATCTGGACAGGTACCGCGTACTGCGATCTACCCAGCTAGGACCGTGATGCCCCACGGTGTCGGTTGGCCAGAGGTGGGAGGCTACTCTCCCGCACTTGGCCCTCTTCTGCCACCTGAGCGTCGGGCTCTACACCTGAGTATCCGTGGCCCCAGTCTGCTGACGTCGAGGGCTATCCGTTGCCTCACTACCAGCTGTCGGGCTACGATTACCTCCACAGTACCTCTTGGGACTGATGTAGGCTTGCTTGTAGTATTAGTTGCAGTCGCCGCGAGCCTGTGTGCCGCCTATGATGTATTAGTCTATGTACTGAACTCTGTGTACTGAACTCTGTGCATGACCCCTTTTGTAAGCTATGCCGACTACTATGTAGTAGCTATCGTGCTCCTTTCGTTATGCATGTTTCATCATGAATGATTCTTGTCTTAGCACATTTTCTCAATGCTGATCTACCCCTGTTATATATTAGCAGGATGGTTAGACCAGGTGGTCGTGGTCGTGGTGGCGATGCCCCACCACCACCTGAGTACATGGCTGGTATGATCCAACAGTTTGAACTGAACCGCCAATTCATGGAAAATATGATGGCTCAGTTTCCTCGCCCCAATATGAACCAGCAGCCAGCTCAAGTGACTCTTCAAGATTTCATACGCCTCAACCCAACCATCTACCGCAGCTCAACTCAGCCTCTGGATGCTGATGACTGGCTCCGTGACATCACCTATGAGATGGAGTCTGCTGATGTAGCCCCTGTCAGCTATGTCACCTTTGCTTCCTTCTTCTTGAAGGGACCCGCAGCTCAATGGTGGGACAGCCACAGGCGTACTCTGCCAGCTGGAACAATCATCACATGGCCAGACTTCCAAGCTGCTTTTCGTGCCCGCTTCATTCCTCAAGGAGTCATGGACCGGAAGAAGCGTGAGTTCCGCAACCTCACCCAAGGCAACAAAACTGTCGAAGCTTATCAGCGGGAGTTTCTGGACTTGTCCCGCTATGCTGAAGAAGACATTGCAACTGATGCACGCAGACAGGAGAAGTTCCGTGATGGCCTTCAAGCTGACATCAAGCTCGCACTTCTAGTGCATGACTTTGCTGATTTCGCCACCTTGGTGAACAAGGCCATCAATGTCGAAACTGGTCTGCAGGAATATCAGAGCTCTCACAGACGCAACCGTGACACGGGCTCATCTTCGGGCTCGCCTTCACAGAAGCGTAAGATATGGATCCCGAACAACATGTACCATCCAAATGCATCTGCCCCAAGGCAGAACTATGCTGCACCTCGTCTGCCTCCACCACCATCTAGGCAGTCAAGGCTTCCAGCTCCACCATCCCAAGCTCCTGTTCCCACTCCCAATAATGGTCTGTGCTACAAGTGTGGACAACCAGGTCACCGTGCCAGGGACTGCCATCAGAATCAGAATCAACTTGCCCTCCCAGCAACTGGCCGTGGTAACAATCAGCCCCGCAACAACAATGCTAAGTCTTATGGTCGTGCTCATGCCAACCACGTTGATCTCAACGAAGCTCAAGACCAGCCTGCTACTGTGATGGGTACACTCCTCGTAAATTCAGTACCAGCATCTGTTTTATTTGATACAGGTGCATCGCATTCATTCATGTCAGAAGATTTTGCATACAAGCACGATGTTAAATGTGAGGAGATGAACACCTCTGTATTGGTCAAAACCCCCGTGGGACAGTGTCAAACCTCCTTGGTTGGCATCGATGTCCCAGTGGAAATCGAAGGACTGGAATTCTATGCCTCTCCCATTATCCTGAAGTCGTCTAACATCGACCTCATTTTGGGTATGGATTGGTTGAAAGCGCATACTGCTTCTATAGTTTGCGCCACTAAAACCGTCCATCTGCTACACCCTTCAGATGAAATAGTTGCTTACCAAGCTCATCTGGTGCAAAATGCCGAGGCAAGGCTCTATGCATTGAATGCATTGAACGCTGCACCAATCGAGGGCATTGAAAACATTCCCGTCGTGCGTGAATTCCTCGACGTCTTCCCTGAAGAACTTCCAGGGATTCCTCCTGCTAGAGCTGTCGAATTCATCATCGACTTGAAACCAGGCACCACTCCTATAGCCAAGCGACCCTACAAAATGCCGCCGCATGAACTCCTTGAGCTTAAGGAGGAAATCGACAAATCTCTTCGCAAAGGATTCATTCGCCCAAGTTGCTCTCCTTGGGGAGCACCTTCCCTCTTTGTCAAGAAGAAGGATGGGACAAACCGGTTAGTTCAAGACTACCGTCCTATAAACCAAGCTACCATTCAGAATAAATACCCTCTTCCTCGGATCAATGATCTGTATGATCAACTGGCGGGTTCGTCAGTGTTCTCTAAGCTCGACTTGAGGTTGGGCTACCATCAGATCCGTGTTCGCGAAGAGGATATCCCAAAGACCGCCTTCGTGACTCGCTATGGTTCATACGAGTACACCGTCATGTCTTTCGGTTTAACCAATGCTCCAGCCACCTTCTCTCGTCTGATGAACTATATATTCATGGATTACCTCGACAAGTTCGTCGTGGTTTATCTGGATGATATCCTGGTATTCTCAAAGAACGAAGAAGAACATGCTGAACATCTTCGACTTGTGCTGGAAAAGCTACGAGAACATCAATTATATGCCAAGTTCTCCAAATGTGAATTCTGGCTACCGGAAGTAACCTATCTTGGTCATGTCATCTCTAAGGATGGTATTGCCGTCAACCCCGAGCGAGTTCAGGCCATTCTTGATTGGACTCCTCCCAAGAACGTTAACCAAGTCAGAAGTTTTCTCGGTCTCGCTAGCTATTGCCGTCGATTTGTCGAGAACTTCTCTAAGATCGCCAGGCCTCTGACTAACCTGTTGCATAAGGGTGTCAAGTTCCAATGGACAGACAAATGTCAGGAAAGTTTCCAGGCACTCAAAGACAAGTTGACTTCTGCTCCAGTTCTAGCTCCACCTGATACTAAGAAGGACTTTGTCATTTACTGCGATGCTTCCCGTCAAGGATTAGGCTGTGTCCTAATGCAAGACCGCAAAGTGATTGCTTATGCCTCTCGGCAATTGCGCCCTCACGAAGAGAACTATCCAGTTCACGACCTCGAACTTGCTGCTGTCATTCATGCGCTGAAACAGTGGCGACATTACCTTCTCGGTAATCGTTGCGAGATCTTCACTGACCACCAAAGTCTGAAGTATCTGTTTACTCAGCCAGATCTGAACCTCCGTCAACAGAGATGGATGGAGCTTGTTGCAGACTTTGACTTGGGTATTTCCTATACGCCAGGCTGATGCCTTGAGCCGCAAGTCTTACTGCAACCACCTCCAGGTTCATAAAGTTCAGCCCTCGCTTGTTGAAGAATTCAGGAAGCTGAACCTCCATATTGTTCCTCCGGGTGCACTCGCTCCCCCTCCTAAGGAGTTTGGCAAGGTGAACCTCCACGTTGCTACCCAGGGTTCCCTCAATACCCTAGTTGCTAAACCAAATCTCGTGGATAGCATCAAAAGGCTACAGAGGTATGAATCTGAAGCCCACAAGATTAAGCGCTACCTCGCAGAAGGAAAGCCCTCATTCTTCACCATTGCTGAAGATGGCACCCTATACTTCAAGGGCCGCCTAGTGGTGCCATGTGCAGAGAAAAACCTGGATATGACACAGGAAGTTCTGAAAGAAGCTCATGATACGCCTCTGTGTATCCATCCTGGTAGTACAAAGATGTACCAAGACATCCGTCAGAGATTCTGGTGGTCTAATATGAAGCAAGCCATTGCTCGTTATGTTGCTGAGTGTGACGTTTGCCGTCGTATCAAAGCAGAACATCAAAGGCCTGCTGGAACTCTGCAACCTATCTCTATTCCTGAATGGAAATGGGACCATGTTGAAATGGACTTCGTCACTGGATTTCCCAAATCACAGAAAGGTAATGATGCTATTCTTGTCGTCATTGACCGACTTTCCAAAGTTGCACATTTTCTGGCAGTCAAAGAAACGATCACTGCTAGCCAGTTGGCAACGCTCTATATGTCCCGGATTGTTTCACTCCACGGTATTCCATTGGTTATCAGCTCAGACCGTGGCAGCTTATTCACTTCAAGATTCTGGGCAAGTTTCCAAGAAGCTATGGGAACTCATCTGTCATTCAGTACTGCGTTTCATCCTCAATCGCAAGGACAAGTTGAACGCGTCAACCAAGTTCTCGAAGACATGCTTCGAGCTTGCGTTATTTCCTTCGGTAAGAAATGGGAGGAATCTCTCCCGTATGCTGAGTTCTCTTATAATAATAGCTATCAAGCTAGTCTGAAGATGGCCCCCTTCGAAGTGTTATATGGACGAAAGTGCCGAACCCCTCTGAACTGGTCAGAAACTGGGGAACGTCCACTCTTCGGTCCGGATATTATCCAAGATGCCGAAGAACAAGTCCGCATTATTCGCGAGAATCTCAAGACTACTCAGTCACGTCAGAAGAGTCAGTATGACCGTCATCATAAAGACATGGTCTATCAACCTGGCGAAAAGGCTTATCTTCGAGTCACACCTATGAAGGGTGCTCACCGCTTCGGGATCAAGGGCAAACTAGCTCCTCGCTATATTGGCCCATTCACTATTCTCGAAAGGCGTGGAAAAGTGGCATACCAACTGGAGCTACCGCCGAACCTTTCTCAGGTTCACGATGTGTTCCATGTGTCACAGCTCCGCCGTTGCTTCAAGGACCCAATCCGAGCTGTGGATCATGAAGTGCTCGAATTGCAGCAAGACCTCTCCTATAAGGAGCATCCGGTCCGTATTCTCGACCAAGCTGAACGCCGCACGCGTCAGAAGGCGATCAAGTTTCTCAAAGTCCAGTGGTCGCACCATTCTGAAGATGAGGCCACTTGGGAACGAGAGGATCGTCTGCGCGAAGAATACCCCGCACTGTTTCCTTCTACCTCCTAAATCTCGGGACGAGATTTCTTGTAGTGGAGGAGATTTGTAACACCCTGAGGATCATGCTACAGTAACTCTCTGTGATTAAGCTAATCATGTTGCTAAACAGGGCTTGATCACATTTGAAACACATTTCTTTTCAAACTCCTAATTCAAACTTCAATTAAAATTAAAGTGGAAAATAAAAGTTTTCAAAAATTTAAACAAAAATGTTCGGTGGGTGCCAAATAATACACTGGTAATTATGGTGGAGAAAACACATTTTTATAAAATACCTAAATACTTTTAAATGAAATAAAACAGAAAAGAAAATAAATAAATAAAAAGAAAATACAACAGAAAACAGAACAGGCAAAGAAAAAAAAGGAGAAGGCCCTCCCCCCCACTGGACCCCTGGCCCGACTGGGCCGACCCCCGGCCCAACCCACCTCTCCCACTCGCCCCCTTCCCTGTTCCCCCGACCAGGGTCGGAACAGGGGCAGTCCCCGCCGCACCCCCTCGCCGGCGACGGGGAGGATAAGGGCGCCAGCACCCCCCGCCTCCTCGGGCCTCTCTCCCACTCACCCCCGCTCACCTCTCGGCCCTTGCGCCTCTCTCTTCCCCCCCAGATCCGCGCCCCTCTCTCCTTCCCCACGCCCGACGCGGTCGCCGCCGTTCCCGTCGTTCACACGGCCACCGTGCCCACCTCGCCGCCCCACGTTGCCTCCAAGGACCGCCGTCGTCCGCTGCTTCGGCTGGTGCAGCCCGTTGGAGATCGGAGCCCCTACAACGAGCACACCGAGCTCGTCTTCAACTTCGGACGCCGGCGACCCCCTTCTTCCCCGGCGCCGACCTGCTGCTCCTAAGCCTCTCACCGGCCTCCGTGTGCCGCGCGGTGAGCCTCTCCCCCCTCCTCCCCTGTCCTTTCTCTCTCGCGCGCCCCCTAGCTTCTTCCGCACGCGCGCCCGAACGCCGCGCCGCGGAGCTCGCCGCCGGCGGGTCTCCGGTGACCATTTGGTCATGGGCGTAGGCCCGTTAGCTCGACCGCATCGTGCCGCACCCGCCTAGCTAGTTAGTTCGGCCGCTCGTGCGCTCTAACGCCGCACCCGCCCCAGCCCGAAGCACCTCGCCGCCGGCGAGCTCGTAGCGCTCGCCCCCGCCCGTTCCAGCCACTCCGGCCACCACCGTTGGACGCGCGGCGCCGAGCCGCGTCGAACGCGCCCAGCCACGGCCCCGCAGACCCCCTGTGCGCGAAACCCACGCCCCTCCCGAGCCGCGCCGCCGCGTTTGGCTCGTCGGAGTTACTCCGGCGCCGGCCGCCGACGTGGCTGGCCTGGGGCCACCCCAGTGCCACTGCCAGTGGGCCCCGTGGGCCCCGTTGACTGGGTCAACCCAGTCAACGTGCTGACTAGGCAGGCCCAGCCACTGACCTGCGGGCCCCGCCGCAAAATTAAAAAAAAAGAGAAAAGGAAATGTTTTATAAATAAAAATAATTAGATTAACTAATCACTCACTGACATATGGGGCCCACCCCTCTAATTAGACTGTTAGTTTAGTTTAAATTAATATTAGACTAAAAGAGGCTGACATGTGGGTCCCACTGGACCCACCTGTCTGGTTTGACTGGTCAGCCGACCTGTTGACCTGCTGACGTCAGCATTGCCTCATGCTGACGTCATAATTGATTTTTGCTTAATTCAAATAATTCCAGAAATTCAAATAAACTTTGAAAATTCATATCTTTTAAACCGTAACTCGGATGAAAATGTTTTCTATATGAAAGTTGCTCAGAACGACGAGACGAATCCGAATACGTAGTCCGTTCGTCCACCACACCTCCCTAACCTATCGAACTAGCAACTTTCCCCCTCCGGTCCGTCTATCCGAAAACGCGAAACATCGGGAATACCTCCCGGATGTTCCCCCCCTTCACCGGTACCACCTACTGTCGCGTTAGGACACACCTAGCACCGCTCATTGTCATGTCACGCATCGTCATGCTTATGTTTGCATTGTATTTACTGTTTCTTCCCCCTCTCCTCTCCGGTAGACTACGAGACCGACACTGCTGCTGCCCAGTTCGACTATGGAGTCGACGACCCCTCCTACTTGCCAGAGCAACCAGGCAAGCCCCCCCCCCCCTTGATCACCAGATATCGCCTATCCTTCTCTATACTGCTTGCATTAGAATAGCGTAGCATGTTACTGCTTTCGATATCCTATCCTGATGCATAGCCTATCCTTGCTACTACTGTTGTTACCTTTACCTGCAATCCTACATGCTTAGTATAGGATGCTAGATTTCCATCAGTGGCCCTACATTCTTGTCCGTCTGCTGTGCTATACTATCGGGCCGTGATCACCTGGGCGGTGATCACGGGTATATACTTATGTACTATATACATGACACATGTGATGACTAAAAGTCGGGTCGGCTCGTAGGAGTACCCGCGAGTGGATCTTTGTGGCGGAGCGACAGGGCAAGTTGAGACTGTCTAGGTGGAAGGTGGGCCTGGCCCTGGTCGGCGTTCGCGGTTACTTAACACGCTTAACGAGATCTTGGTATTTGATCTGAGTCTGGCCCTTTGGTCTATACGCACTAACCATCTACGTGGGAGTAGTTATGGGTATCCCGACGTCGTGGTATCAGCCGAAGCCTTCTTGACGTCAGCGACTGAGTGGCGCGCGCCGGATTGGACTGGAACGCCACTAGGCTAGGTCTGCTTCCGGCCGCGTACGCAACGTGCAGGTGTGCATAGGGCGATGGGCCCAGACCCCTGCGCGCATAGGGTCAGACCGGCGTGCTGACCGCTCTGTTGTGCTTAGGTGGGGCTGCGATGCGTTGATCTTACGAGGCCGGGCATGACCCAGGAAAGTGTGTCCGGCCAAATGGGATCGAGCGTGTTGGGTTATGTGGTGCACCCCTGCAGGGAAGTTTATCTATTCGAATAGCCGTGTCCCTCGGTAAAAGGACGACCCAGAGTTGTACCTTGACCTTATGACAACTAGAACTGGATACTGAATAAAATACACCCTTCCAAGTGCCAGATACAACCCGGTGATCGCTCTCTAACAGGGCGACGAGGAGGGGATCGCCGGGTAGGATTATGCTATGCGATGCTACTTGGAGGACTTCAATCTACTCTCTTCTACATGCTGCAAGATGGAGATGGCCAGAAGCGTAGTCTTCGACAGGACTAGCTATCCCCCTTTTATTCTGGCTTTTTGCAGTTCAGTCCACTGATATGTCCCTTTACACATATACCCATGCATATGTAGTATAGCTCCTTGCTTGCGAGTACTTTGGATGAGTACTCACGGTTGCTTCTCTCCCTCTTTTCCCCCTTTTCTTTTCTATCTGGTTGTCACAACCAGATGCTGGAGTCCAGGAGCCAGACGCCACCGTCGACGACGACACCTACGACACTGGAGGTGCCTACTACTACGTGCAGGCCGCTGACGACGACCAGGAGTAGTTAGGAGGATCCCAGGCAGGAGGCCTGCGCCTCGTTCGATCTGTATCCCAGTTTGTGCTAGCCTTCTTAAGGCAAACTTGTTTAACTTATGTCTGTACTCAGATTTTGTTGCTTCCGCTGACTCGTCTGTGATCGAGCACTTGTATTCGAGCCCTCGAGGCCCCTGGCTTGTATTATGATGCTTGTATGACTTATTTATGTTTTAGAGTTGTGTTGTGATATCTTCCCGTGAGTCCCTGATCTTGGTCGTACACATTTGCGTGCATGATTAGTGTACGGTCAAATCGGGGGCGTCACAAAGTGATAGGTAGCGCATCATAGCGATAGAACGAAGCAACTAGCATAGCAATGATAGTAGTGAGATCCAAGGTGACGGTCATCTTGCCTGAAATCCCGCTAGGAAGAAGAACGAGTCCATGAAGAAGATGAAGCCATGAAGACGAACGAATCCTCACGATCGCAATGACACGGGAACTATCGAGAAGAAGCACACAACAAGGTAAACACACCACACATGAACAAGGCATGAAGCTCAAACAAGTATGATGCATGACAAGGCTATATGAAGCTACACATGGCAAGAGATGATGCATACAAGATCAACACATCAAAGCAAGTTTAAATGAGGCCGGAAACAACATATAACAATTCCGGTAAGTCCTCATATGCAAATTTCGAAATTGGTCCAGAACTGAATAACCTTATGTTCAAGTTGTTAAACAGCAAATTAAAATGCACCAAGATGATCTACACGAAATTCTAGTCAAGTTACATATAAAGTTCATTAGATTCGGAGCTACGGTCTAGAAGATATGGGCAAAACAAGTTAAACATGGCATTGATGCAAAATGCATTCAAACATCAAGCAAACACCTCAAAACAAGGATGCAACAAGGTAATATGAAACTACATGCAAAACTAAGCAAAACGAAAAGAAAACAGAGGGGTGCAACGGGTGCGGCGAGAGTGTCGGATCGCGAAACGGACAACGGGGAAAAAGACCGAATGCAAGTTTTGAAAAAACATGATGATGCAATGCATATGATGACATGACAAAATGCAACACGCAAGCAAAAGACATGTCAACGAAGGCGAATGACTGGCAGACACCTGGCGCATCGGATCCGAGGCGTTACACTTTTATTTTTTAATAATTAAGTATCAGCATATACATATACACAGTCTTCAAACTATCCCAACAAACCAAAACATGTGTATACTCTTGTGAATATACTTTTTCTATATCTAGCAGTGGGGGATCATTTTCCTGGGAGAAAAATTACTTGATAGCATCTGTCAAGCAAGATGATAGTATAGTGAAGGCTATGTCGACGAGCAAGGTATGCTGGCCAACACCCACCCTTTTCTCTTACTACCCAAACGAATAAGTAAAACTATGATTATGCAGTACATTGTCAGATTATCTTGCTGTAAAATTACTTGTTGCAATATGACCTACTAGTTGACAGTAAATCTGCGTATACCCGAAACATGCACACAAGCAAGTGTCAGCTTTTAACTTGGGCGGTGCTGCTAGATCGCAAAATTAAGGTCAAATCGACATGCGAAGGGCAGGGAAGATCAATCTTACCTGCGAAGTGGTACCAGATGGGGCTGGAGTAGACTTGTTCGAATCTGGCAACACCGGAGCTTCGGGTGGCGCGGCCAGGGATTGGGGAGAAGAGGTGCCGTTGTCGGACCTTGTTGTCAATGAAGCAGTGGAGAATCCTGGCTGAAGTAGGGGGAGTGGGTGGCCGGAGCGGATCCGGCCGATTTGACAACGATGGGGGCGGCCAAGGTGATGGCTTAGCAAACCCTAGTCGTCGCCCTCCGCGACTCCTCTTTGTCTCTGCAAAGAACGAAGTGTGGTGGGATTGGGAATGGGGGTGGGGTTGGGGTGGGGCCATCGCTCGCTTTTCTCTCTGCCTCCCACATGTATAGGCCCACAAAAGGAACAAAGTGTTGGGCCGGATCAGATGCAGATTTGGCAGCTTACCAATTCTGGCCAAACAGAAAAGATCAGCATCACCAGGCCAGCAGGACCACCACAGGTGTGCTTTTGAAGAAACCCTAAAAATACAGTGTTGTTCATATTGCATGTGCATGAGTATTTCAGTACACCAATTGTTCTTGAATAATTTTAAGCACTCCATAGTATATATATGAAAATAATGGTTAACCAATAAAATGGTAGACTATTCGATGCAAGGTTAATTTAAAAAAAAATCAATAATTGAATTGTATGCATTTTTATGATTAAATTTAATATATGTAACATTTTTTCAAAAACTATGATAATTAAAATATTCATTGGTATTTTAAAATAACAACCGCAAATGACTACTTATGCCAACCAGAACTTCTTTAGGGTTTCGATTATTCATCTATTCTTTGGCATGCTGGTTCTCATAACACCTTCTTCGGACCTTCTCTTTGTCCAACAAATTCCTGAGATATTGGGCTAGTGCCTTGTGTTTCGCCCTCACACCATGCTTCATTTGGTAGCCTTTGGCAACTCCTTCGGCGTGCTCAAGAATACTAATGAAAGCTGGGTCCAGATATTTGCCACAGAAAGCGCAACGATACGCCATACGCTTAAGCACGTTGCACTGTCCATTCTGCAATTCTTCAAGGGTTTTTTGAGTGTGTGCATCCATCTCTCCTTCAGAAATGTCCGCATAATCTTCAGATTAAGGCTGCAAGTTTAAATTATGTATGATATAAGCTGAACCAATGTTTACAGTAACTAATATTCCCTAAGTTCCATACTGTAGTGCCTATAAATTATTTTTAAAATAAATATTTATTAACTTTGAAAATTTAAGGAGAAAAAAGCAATATCAATTCCATATGGAAGCATAAATCATATGATGTACTTTTAAGAAAAATGTCAATAAACATGGACAACCTTTATGATGTCTGACTTTTAGCGTAAAACAAAAACGCACTAAATTGTGGAGTGGACGAACCATTAATTTGTCAAAGATTGATTGAATAAATAATGATCATTATGTACTGATGATCAACAGTATATTTTGAGCTAGATTCCATTATGCCAATTCAACAACATATTGATGGTTTAATGATTAACCGCTAACCTTAAACTTGAAGACGGATGTAGGGTTAAAAAAAAGAATTGCTGTAACGGAATTCCAGTCAATGCCGTGCATGTGCTGCTGCTTGTGATCGATGACGGAGTAGTGCACCTCCTCGTTGACACGATGCTGCTCTGGGTCGGACACCGAGTAGTCCAAAGCTTTCTCGTGGGGATCCTGATCCATGTGATGGACGACGACGTTGGTGGTTAGCACCGCAAGTCCACGATCTGTCACGACGGCGTCCATGACAGGCCCCCCACTTCCATGGCCCCGATCTGTCACGACGGCCAATCGACCTCCACGAGTGGATTTCATATCCGGCGGCAGGGAGGCGGGCGTGTGAGCGGCGGCGATGGTTTTAGAGCGTACCCTAGGGGGAGAGATGCGGGGAGTAATTGGTAGTTACCTACTATAGCGGGCTTATTTAGGCGCTTAATTAGGATCCTGGAAAAAGATCACAATCGTAGGCGCTTGGGGCAGGCGCTAGGAACTGGATTTTGTACATCTACGTGATGCAATCCAAAGATCGTGTCCGGGGTGGATGGGTTGGGGATTGAAAATTTTGTACATAAACCTTGGTGCTCAAGACTTGTGAAACATGAGATCAAATTGTCATCAAGTGATCCAACAATTTCAAACTGAGAAAGAAATGTACGCAGAGGCCATTATAGTATTACTTGGATCGAGACTTTGTGATCATCATGTAGCCACACCAAAACCAACACGATGGTCTCCGTGGCCATCTAGACATCACACCATGCACCGTTGGCCGCCTAGACCCTCAAGCCATGCATCAATAGTCGTCACGTCTTGCATGCATTTGTGATGATAGCAAATTCATCACGTGATGTCATAAACTAACACGCATGTGACAATAATTTGAAAAAACAACAAGAAAATACTCCGTCCCAAAATTTTGACTAAAACATGATTTGATACGTCAGTATTTACACAAATCGAAGACAACAAGTTTGCGACGGAGGGAGTACTAAAGCATCAATATTCCAGTCCTAGGTTGTTATAAGAGAAGCTTGGATTTCCATCTACCAAGCTGAATGCAGCTCAAGGCTGCAATTCCATTGCACTGGTACGTTAGATATGTAGTCGGCACACAACTTAACATGCATAGTTGTACCATAGTTCAACAGTAATCATACAGTACTTCTTAACATAGTTCATCCATAAAGTCTCGCCAACATACCACAAACTAAGGTAGTACTTAACCTAGTTCAGACCAAAAGAGCTTCCATTCTGGCTGCCAGGGTGCGCACACTGCCCTAAACCCCCTCCAAGAACTCATCAAGGGCTGCGTGTGCCACCCTGGAAGCATATCCATGGGCGTGGCTAGCGGCGCGTCCGAGTGCATGCTGGATAAGACTCATACGGGTGTTATTAACCTTGCGGTTGCAGAAAGGGCATCCGTAGCGCCCAGCACTAGGCCTGACATGTCTGGCATGCACACCACCGACAAGCTCCCTCCCCTTGCGATTCCTGTAGATCATCTGGCCTTCTTCGTCACTATCGACGTCTTCAGATAGTATCTACATGTAGTAAAAAATGTTGCATAAATAATGGGAATTCAGCAGGCACAGAGTCTATGAAACATAATATTATTATAGATGATAGCGTAAACCCGAAACCCTAAATGATCTTGATGAAAGAAGTGTGTTGTTTATTAGGTGCTACATAAACAACCAATGGGATAACATATAATAGAAAATAAAGAAGGATCAACCATACATTTATGTGCCAAGCACCCAACACAATTACCATGACGATGAGAGCACACAACTTAATGCAAAAAAAATCACTCACGACGTAAAATGCATGAACTGATGATGTACCATGGCAGAGCTGTGTAAAGATGTACCAATGCAAAAACAAGACTTAAAACTTACATGGATGACTTGCTGATGTGTCACTGGTGCATGACTCGATAAAATATTTAGTGAGTTGTATATATTTAGCAATATAGGAAAAGAGAGACGTCTCTAGAATAGTAAAGAATCAACTACATATGTATTCTCCAAGCTTCCAACACACCTCCCTTGCTCACTGATATATTTGCTAGTCAAGTAGTAAGATTTGACTACCACATCCAACTACTATTTCCTGGTTCTCTATCTTAAAGATACCGCCAGTTGTCTATCTTATGGACCTCGTTAGCTAACCGCAAATTATTACATAAATAAGACCATTCCGTTACTTTCTTGCATCCAGTCCATTGTCATAAAAGAGCCACCCTGTATCTAGTAACATATAGATTTTGTGTGGTTAGGATCATGGATATTGAAAGTCCCCATGTTATCGTCGTGGCAGATTCCCCTGTTGATACCCCGGCCATCAATGGTCCTTAACTATTCAACATTCTAGCTAAGTAGTTATTATGAATTCTGACAAGAAGCGATCCAAAATTTTGTATTTACAAAGAAACTAATTAACAATGCTCAAGTAAAACAGTGATGAAATCCAGTTTCTTTATGCATTAGCCTTTGCTTAGAGATAATCAATGTTTAAAATCATTGTCACAATCACTTAGGTAGATCATTAAATTAAAACGAAAAATCAGTGCTCAAAGAACAAAGCAACAAAGCATTTACTCAACATTTTAAGACCTTATTTGCCTAGTGCATAACTCGTGCTTAGCGCAAATCAATCTTTATGTTATTATCACAATCATCTGCATAGGAAATTCAATTCCAAGGTGCAGCTATGAAATAGTATAAGCACAATAACCAACCATAGCCGGATTATTAGCAGAACAATTTATATAGATCAAAAAATGACCTCTAAAGGGCTCAACACATGTAACCTAGCAAGTTAGGTAACACATCTACAGAATCCAGATAGGCATTTCATGGATTAAAGAAAAAAAGAAACCCCGGCCTTCCCCAAAAATAGAGAAAAGGACAGACCAGACAAAACCTAGGATTTTACAATAATAATAAAGGAGATAGATGACTAACGACTTCTTCGTCGACGTCGACGGCGACCACAGGCTCGGGCACAAGAGGAACCAGTGGCAGAGGAACCGGCTGCGGCAGAGGAGCCACCTGCTCCGGCTGCGGCAGAGGAGCCACCTGCTCCGGCTGATGAGCCACCTGCTGCGACCGAAGAACCTGGACGGCAGCAAGGACGTCAAGCCCGCCCGTGCCAGATTATTAGCACAATAATTTATATAGATCAAAACTGACATATACATGGCTCAACAAATGTAACCTAGCTAGACAGCAGTCGATCCAGGATTTCATCATAAACAGAAACCCACAAATAATTTTGATACAGAGGGAGTATTATCTGAAATGTTCATGTGAAAATAATTTCTATTCCATCATAATGATAGTATTGACATGAATGACAGAAAATGAGGATTATTTACTGCATGACCATAGAATGAAATCAATGGTAATTTGGCTCCAAGAAGCAAGCAGTTTTATACGAATTGGCATGAAGTTTAGTGAACAAAGTACACCACTTTTAGTCCTTTTACCCTGCATACACCTTCCTTAACTTTCTGCCAAAAAATTGGGGTGTACAAATGTACACCCATGCACCCATGTGGACCTACACCTGAACCTAGATCTATAGAATCTAGGCAGGGATTTCTTCGACTAAAGGAAAACAGAAACCCTAGTCTTCCCCAAAAAAGGAGGAAAGCACTAACGAGATAAAACTTTGGATTTGGCCCAATAAGGAAGATAAATGACCGACCTCTTCTCCGTCATCGTCGCCGTCGACCACGGGCTCGGGCGGAGGAGTCAGCAGCCACGGCAGAAGAGTCACCTGCACCGGCGGAGGAGCCACATGCTCCGGATGAAGATCTAGGACGGCGGAGAGGATGTCAAGACGGCCCTGCTGCCCGCTCGACCCCTCGCCGGTGGCCCGGGCGTCGCCCCCGGCGTGGTCCATCCCTCCCATGGTGCGCGGTATCTCGACGGCGGAGGTGCGCGGCATCTCGACGGAGGAGGTGCAGTGGTGGGAAGGGTGCACGGCGAGCGGTGAGGCGTGGGAGGAGAAAACCCTCATCTGTGGATTTGTGGATGGGGAAGAGGACGACGCGGCCGACGACGAGATTAATAATCGAGAAGCGGAGCAGCCGGCTCTAGACTTTGGGATGACTTAATTAGTACTACTTTGGCCACGTTCACACCACCCCGTGCGTTGTTCACACCGCCCCTGGTCTGCTAGGCAGGTTTGAGATGGGCACGCTCGTGCACAGCCAGGATTTAGGAGTAATGCATGTGTCAGTTGTATTTTTTTTAATATGTTGTAAAAATTCAGAAACAAAGCAATGGCAAATGAAAAGTTACGAAAATTTAGAACTAGTGGTCATCGGCTTTGATGTAAATACAATTGATTTGTTTAATTTATTTGTTAATTCCTAAATATTTAATTTAAACATGCACCTAAACCATGGCGGTTAGTTCAAATTTGTCTCATTGTGCGGATTCGTCTACCATATGCATGTCCTTACGGCATCTGGTACCATTGAGGGGAATCAGATGCGGTGCGATGCGATAGCGTTCATACCGACCCATATCATGTACCCCTAGCCAACCCGACCGGCAACATGCACTACTATCCACCTCGATGCGAACCATGCCCTCATGTCCACCATGGGCAACACGCTGCTCAACTAGACACATTTTATGGCAAAATAGTGCATGATGCCCAATCTCGGTGTGCAATATGTGTAGTTGACTAGCGGTGCACGATTTGAGTATAGCTGGCTAGGCGTGCATGGTTGGTGGCTAGATGACTACTAAGTGTGCCTGCGTCATGTCCACATTGTCATGGTTGACCGATGGGTGTATACGTGGCCATGTGTGCATGCATCGTGTTGGTCCAGCAGGCGTGCGGTGCATGGGCGGGCCTTGGTGGCTAGAGACCACATAAAGTGGCACCGAGTTTTGAGGCAAATGAAGGATTGGGCCCCGCACTCCCTCCACAGGCTGGACTCGTTCCCTCTCGATGGCTTGATCGGGTCCCGTTTCATGTGGCCGTGATCTAGATCTTGATTTTTCGAGGTTACAACCCTAGAAATGTTATAGATGTCCCGAATATGGTAGCGGAGCGATAAAGGCCACGCAATGAACTAACCCCCTCCCCCCTCCAGGGTAATTTAAGTTTATTTTTCTCTACTCCTAGAAAACACTCAGTTTGTGATGGTGGTGCGCATTTCATCCGACATTTCTAACCATTAGATCTGCATCTAACGACTGTTATGTAAGCTGTGACATTTTTGGAACATGACCACACTTCTTTGCTCCAATTTGCAGAAACACCTTAGTATCTTCAAACCAATCTCATCAAGAAATTCACAAGGAATGTATTTTGAGTGAAACTTAATACGATTAGATTTTTAGTGATATATATATATATATACCAAAACTAGTGTTTTTCTTTCAAGTTTGTGACCATGCATTATTCTACTTTGGATCTGTTGCAACGCACAGGCACATTGCTCGCTTCTTAGTGAACGAGCTAACGAGTGTCATGAGTAGCTCGTTAGTATCAACATAACACCAATTTTCATCTTACGCGGCCATTTTTGGACGCAGCAAACTAGTGCATTTCCTTTTTGAGTCACCATCTTCCTTCTTGAAAACCACATCTGCACACTCATCATGTATACTGTAACACATCAGAATCTGTTAACAAGCGCTCACAAGCTTAACTAGCTTCAAACGAACCTAGCCAATCAGGGTTTTATGCTACCTAATCTCAACGAGCCGATGATTAATGAGCACGAGTTTAACAAGCAGAGATGCCAAACCACACACCAATTAACATAGGTCTACCTTAGTTCAACGCTTCCATATATACAAAACCAACAAAATATAGCATAGTTTAACCATAAACGTTCACCAACAAAGTATAGCATAGTTCAACTATAACACTTAGCATAGTTAAAACCAAAAGAGCATCAATTCTAGCTGCGAGGGTGCCCACTTCCCTAAAGCATAGCCATTCCATCTTCAAACCAATCTCAACAAGTACTCGGCGTACGCGGCGTGCTTCACCCTAAAAGTGTAGCCATTCTTGATGTTGCCTTGGGGTGTTCCGAGTGCATGCTGAATGGCACTCTACAGGCTGCCTTTCATCAGCTTGTTGCAGTAAGGGCTTTCGTAGCCCCCCTTCCGATTCTAGGCCTGATACGTTTCTCGAGCACACCACTATCCAGCTCCCTCACCTTCTGCCTCCTGTAGATCCTTTGGGTTTCTGGGTCGCTGTCGATGTTGTCACTTAGGACCTACATGTAGTACAAAATGTTGCGTAAGTATATTTAATATGTGAATTCAGCAGGCACAGAGTCTATGAAACATAATGTAATTGATGACAGCGTAAAATATCTTGAAATGATGTTGAAAAAATAAATGCATAACTTATTAGTTGCTACATAAGCAACTAAATGGGATAGTACCATATAGTAAAAAAATGAAGGATCAACCATACATGTCGAAGAGAGCACTAGCATTGCCACATTTTGAAACACATTTTTTCCAAGCTTGCCTAAGGTTAGTTCATCAAAATGAGAGCCACAAGTTGGCCAGTCTAAGGGAATCTTGCCACCCTTTTTGTGTGTATGCCATGTGGGGCCCAAGTGTGGCTCGCCTAAGGTGTGGCTGGAACCAAACACTAACTTAAGTTGGTCAAACTTGCCTAACCTTAGGTGTGGCAATCTTTGGAAAAGTTAGTCACAAACCAAACAGCCCTTTAGTGCAACAAAATTCACTTATTACGTAAAAATGCATGAACTGATGATGTAACATGGCAGAGCAGCATACAGATGTACTAATGCAAAAAATTAATTCTAACTTACATTCATGACTAGATAAAATAGCTAGTGAGCTGTATCTATTGAGGGTTATAATTTTTTGTGCTTATGATGATGGATATTGAAAGTCCCCATGTTATCGTCATGGAAGTTTCCCCTGTTGATCGATACCCTACCCATCAATGTTCCTGAACCATTCAATGTTCTAGCTAAAGTAGTTATTATGAATTCTGACAATAAGTGATCCCAAATGTTGTACTTAAAAAAAGGGTTTTTATCATTTATGCCACCACTTGTGTCCCACAACTCAGTATCGCCACTAGGAATTTCTACTGCTAAAAAATGCCATCGCTTCGTTAGACACATGCTCAAAAATGCCACTGCACATCATTATTTTGGTCTCCCTCTATAATGCCATCGCTTCAATTGACATGTTATAATGGCATCAATCAATACCTATGGACCAACATGCCAGCTCTCCCTCTATCTCACTACAATAAAGTGTGGGCCCACTTGATCACAACAGCGTTCTTATTTTCATGTAAAATTATTCGCTTACTTACTCCTCACTAGTGGGGCCACATTTATCATTGTGAGATAGAGAGAGCTGAAATGTGGGACTAGGCTTTTTTTTTCATATTGCATGGTCAACAAGTTTTACATGAAAATAACAATGTGTAATGGCATTATTGAGCAAACATCTAACGGGACGATGGCATTTTTGATACATCTAATGGCATTTTTGAGTAAGCATCTCATGAATCGATGTCATTTTTGAGCGGCTATAACTTCTAATGGAAAAACTGAGTAGTGGGATACAAATGGTGGTATAAATGATAAAAACCCTACAAAAGAACTAATTAAAACAACTGAAATAAAACATTGATGATATCCAATTTCTTTCTAAGATAGCCATTGCTTAGAGATAATCAATGTTTAAAATCATTGCAGCAGCCACTTATGGAACATTTAAACCAAAGATCGATCAAGTGCAACCAAACATGTACTCAACATTTTAATACCTTATTTGCCTTGTACTGACGAGAGAAAACCTAGGATATTACAAAATAAATAAATAAATAAATAAAGGGGATACATGACTAACCTCTTCTTCGTTCTCATCGGCGACGACCACAAGTGGGGGCAGAGGAGGCAACACCCGCGGCAGACGAACACCCGGCTGAGGCTGAGGAGCCACCACCTGCTCCGGTAGAGAAGCCAGAGGAGCTACCTGTTCTGGATTATTAGCAGAATAATTTATATAGGTCGAAAACTGACATATACATGCCTCAAAAAATGTAATCTAGCTACATAGCTGCGGATCCAGGATTTCATACTTGGGTGTTAAAAAAAATTATATTGCAAACTAAAACCACAACAATATTTTTCAAATGGAGGGAGTAATATGTAAAATTTTCATGTGAAAAGATTCTTTGTCCATCATAATGACAGTACTCACATGAATGACAGAAAATGAAGATTATTTACTTCATGATCATACAATATGACATTTTCATAAACAAAGCATGGTGTTGTTATCCTTAAGTTGCAGAAAATATTTTCACAATCACCTACGTAGGCAATTCATTTCCAAGGTTCAGCTACGTATTTGTATTAGCAGAGTCACCAAACCTAGGTGGATTTATTAGCAGAAAAATTTGTCTAGATCAAAATATGTTATAATGGCATGTGATAATGGACCAACATGTTAGTGTGATCTCAAATCTCTTTTGACATGTTATAATGGCATCAATACCTATGGACCAACATGCCAGCTGTCCCTCTATCTCACTACAATAAAGTGTGGGCCCACTTGATCCCAACAGCGTTCTTATTTTCCTGTAAAATTATTCGCTTACTTACTCCTCACTAGTGGGGCCACACTTATCATTTTGAGATAGAGAGAACTGAAATGTGGGTCTAGGCTTTTTTTGTCATATTGGATGGTCAACAAGTTTTACATGAAAATAACAATGTGTAATGGCATTATTGAGCAAACATCTAACAGAACGATGGCATTTTTTATACATCTACTAGCATTTTTTAGTAAGCATCTGCCGAATCGATGTCCTTTTTGAGCGGCTGTAACTTCTAATGGAAAAACTGAGTAGTGGGATACAACTGGTGGCATAAATGATAAAAACCCTACAAAAGAACTAATTAAAACAACTCAAGTAAAAAAATGATGATATACAATTTCTTTCTAAAATAGCCATTGCTTAGAGATAATCAATGTTTAAAATCATTGCCGCAGCCACTTATGGAACATTTAAACCAAAGATCGATCAATGTTTAAATTTATATTGCAAAATAAAACCACAACAATATTTTTCAAATGGAGGGAGTAAGATGTAAAATTTTCATGTGAAAAGATTCTTTGTCCATCGTAATGACAGTACTGACATGAATGACAGAAAATGAAGATTATTTACTTCATGACCATACAATATGACATTTTCATAAACAAGGCATGGTGTTGTTATCGTTAAGTTGTAGAAAATATTTTCACAATCACCTACGTAGGCAATTCAATTTCAAGGTCCAGCTATGTATTTGTATTAGCAAAGTCACCAAACCTAGGTGGATTTATTAGCAGAATAATTTATCTAGATCAAAATATTGCCTATACAGGGCTCAACACATGTAACCTAGCTAGTTAGCTAACACATCTACAGAATATTGATATGGAATCCATCGATCAAAGATAAAAAGAAACCCTAGCCTTCCCCAAAAATAGAGAAAAGGACTGACCAGAGCACACCTAGGATTTTACAAAAAATTAAAGGAGATAGATGAATAACGTCGTCTTTCTTGACGTCGCCGACGACCACAGGCTCGGGCACAGGAGGCGTCACCCGCGGCAGAGGAGACACCTGCTCCATCTAAGGAGCCAGAGCAGCTACCGGGGCCCACATAAATGGTTGTGCAAGGACAGTTTCATGCCGTTCAAGTACCATATATAAGAAATTTCAGCGAAAAAATTCGTGTGCACTACTCTACATTTGTACCGGTGCTGCTGCTATCAAAATTTGGCATCAACACATTTTGGATGCACGAGAGCCATGAGATCGGAGTGGTTGGTAGATCTTAAATAAAGATAACCTATACAATGAGGAGCCGACCCCCACACCCATGCACCCATGTGGATCCTCCCTGAAACCTAACGGATCTAACGAATCTAGGTACGGATTTCATAGATGTAAGAAAATCAGAAACCCTAGCCATGCCTATAAACAGATAAAGGACTGGACAAGGAAACCTAGGATATTTCCAAAAATAGGAGTTAGATGACTGACCTCTTCTCCGTCGTCGTCGCCGTTGACGTTGATGACGGGCTGCGGCGGAGGAGGCAGATGGCGTGGCAGATGAGTCACCTGCTCCGGCGGAGGAGCTACCTGCTCTGGTCTACGTGGCACCTGCACCGGATGAAGAGCGTGGACGTGGCCGACGACGTCAAGGCCGCCTTGCTGCCGGTTGGACCCCTCGCCGGCGGGGACGGGTTTCTCCTTGTGCAGCTTCGCACGGGGCTTGGATGCTTCATGCGCCATGGCGTCGGCCCTCCCTCCCATGGTGCGCTTGGGCATCTCAACGGCGGAGGTGCAGCAGCGGAAGGGAGCAGCGGCGGGAAGTGCACGGCGAGTGGTGAGGCGTGGGAGGAGAAAACCCTCGATTGTGGCTATTTGTGGATTTGTGGATGGAGAAGAGTACGGGAAGAGGGCAGCGGCGATGAGATTAATGCTATGGGGAAGCGGAGCATGCTATTGGGAAGCGGAGCGGCCGATTTAGTCCTTGGCTAGTCAACCGCATTTGTTGCCACGTTCACACCTCCCCGTGCGTTGTTCACACCACCACTTGTGCCATGTCAAAACGCAACTTCTCACTAAAATGAATAGCCCGATCGTGCACAGCCATGATTTAGGAGTAATGAAACTTCCCTTCAAAAAATTGTGTAATGCAACCGCTCCCTCATTACACAGAACAAAGACATACAGTGGGACAACTGCATTTGTAGGCTTGTTTCATCTGCATGTGTCATGTTTTATATTTGTCCTAAAATATGTTGTAAAACTTTACAAACAATGGAATGGCAAATGGATGTGAGAAAACCTTGGCAGCAACCACGCGGATTCGTCTGCCATATATCCGATGTCCGGTACCGAGGAGGGGAATGTTGATCCACGCGATGCCATGCGTTTCATCTAGACCCATATCATGCACCCCTAGCCAACCGGGCCAAAACATGCGCCGCTAGCCTTCTCGATCCAAACAATGAGCTAGTGTCCACCATGCGTAGAGATGCTCATGTGGACAGGTTTGCTAGCACTAGTGAATGACGTCGGATCTCGGTGTGCAATATGTGTAGCCGCGTGTCTCTTTGGCATGCCTGGCATACCGACGGGAGGGACTCGTCGAAGGTCCAACGAACCGCGGTGGGGTCAATGGTGGATGTATGGTGTGGGTCAACCTGGCTAACGGTGCATGGTTTGAGTGTAGGTGGCTGGGAGGCTAGATGGCTAATGAGTGTGCATGCGTCATCTGTACATTGTCAAGGTTGAACGGTGGTTGTCTACATGGCCATGCATGCATGCATGGTGTGGGTCCAGTTGGCGTGCGGTGCACGGGACGTGCCTTCGTGGCTAGGGCGCACAACTTGCAGCACAGAGTTCTGAAGCAGATGAAGGTGCGGGCCCCGGTCTCCGTCCACAAGCAGGACTTGTTCCCTCTCGATGGCTAGCACCGGGATGCGTTTTGGTCTCGTTTACACACAACCTACGTGAAGTCCTATGCGTGCCACTCTCGATGTTCGACCACACCCACACCACGAAAGGTCCCAAGAAATTCCGATCCCTCGTGAATTTCCACGGATTATAGCGGCGGCAGACGACACCTGGCATTTTTGCCCTTAACAACGGCTCTGAGTTGGCCCTTCCCATTGGTCGCACATGGCCCATATATGGACCAGAGCTTAGCATGGAATTGTCACCCCCAATCCCTGCTATGATTTCATGTGGTCGAGGTATAGATCCTGAATTTCCAAGGATACTACCCTAGAAATGCGGCAAATGTCCCGAATATGGCATGCGCGGGCTCCGAGAAAGGCCGGGGCCTTGCATGCGCTTTTGGATTGTTCTCCGTCGACCCGAGAGAAAGCATCGAGGAAAACGGAGGAATGGGCCCGCATTCACTGCGCAAACTGGACGCGTTACCTCAAGGTAGCTAGATCCAAACCATTCACCCCCGCCGTCTAGACCCACGTGGCGCACCACTTAGGCACTAGACCCACACCACTTACGCCGGCCCCCCAAGCCAACCATTCCCCGTGTAGACTCATATGTCGTACCCCGCGAAATAGATTAGCACATGACTTTCACCCCGATTTCCACAACATGCACCACTACACGTAAGTGTCCACAAAAATGGACTGTCGCATTATCAACATTTTTTTTCCAAAACAAGTAAGTTGTTTTTAAATTGCTTGAAAATAACAAGGTTTCTGTTAAATTATAATTTCATTAATTACACATTATAAGGTTCATTTTTTGTCCCTCAAAAAGGGGTGCATTCCTTTTTGTAAACCCACAAACTTCCTTCCATTCCCTTGAAAAAACGAATCTTTCTTCACCCTCTCACGATCACGTTCACGGTGGCCTCGTCCTATAATCTAGGAGTGGTCGATCCAATCTCCCCACGGGGGACAACTTCCACGCACTATCTATCTTGGTTGGTTGCAACCATCTCTCCAAAACGGTTTATTATGGGAAAATCACATTCTTTTGTTTTTCCTTCCAAAGATATGTGGCGAAAAAACATGGAACAAAATTGTAGAAGGCATGGTGGGATACGTGCACATGCTGTCTTTTTGTACTACAAGTGCACTTGTTGGCAAATTGCATGTGCACGTGTCATGTTTCATTTTTTCTTGAAAATTTTGTTGTACACCTTTACATAGACGCTTGAATTATTGTTTTCATATGTTAATAATTCCTAAATATTGAAATTCAGCATGCACATAACACATGGCATTCAACCTTCGTCGGCGACCGCTTGGATTCGTCTGGTATATGCCCGCTGTCTAGTATCGGGCAGGGGAATGTGGATCCATGTGATGCCATGCGTTTCATCTGGACCCATGTCATGCACCCCCAGCCAATCGGGCCGACAACATGTGCCGCTAGGCTTCTCGATCCTAACCATGCGCTAGTGTCCACCATGGGTAGAGATGCTCAGGTGCACAGGTTTGCTGGCACTAGTGAATGACATCGTATCTAGGTGTGCAATATGTGTAGTCTCGTGTTGCTTTGACATACCTGGCATGCCGAGGGAAGGGACTCGTGTCGGAGGTCCAACGAACCGAGGTGTGGTCAATAGTGGATGGATGGTGTGGGTGAACCTGGCAAACGGTGCACGGTTTGAGTGTAACTGGCTAGGTGTGCATGGCTGGGGGCTAGATGGCTAATGAGTGCGCATGCATCTTGTGTACATTGTCAAGGTTGACCGGTGGGTGTCTACTTGGCCACGCATGCATGCATGGTGTGCGTCCAGTTGGCGTGCGGCGCATAGGACGGGCCTTGATTGCTAGGGTCCACATCTTGCGGCACAGAGTTCTGAGGCAGATGAAGGGGCAGGCCCCGCACACCGTTCGTAGGCTAGACTCGTTTCCTCTCAATGGACAATGGCTCTGAGGCAGCCCTTCTCTTTGGTGGCACATGGCCCATATATATGGACCAAAGAGCTTAGCATGTGATTGTTACCCCATTCTCTGCTATGATTTCATGTGGCCGCGGTATAGATTGTGAATTCCTGATGATACTACCCTAGAAATGCGGCAAATGTCCCGAATATGGCACGTGGGACCCAAGAAAGGCCGGGACCTAGCATGCGCGTTTGCATTGTTCTCCGTTGACCCGAGAGAAAGCACCGATGAAACGGAGGAACGGGCCCGGAGTCAGTGCGCAAACCGGCCGCGTTACCTCAAGGTAGCTAGATCCAAACCATGCACCCCCGTCGTCTAGACTCACGTGGCGCACCACTTACGCACTAGACTCACACCACTTACGTCGGGCCCCAAACCAAGCATTCCCCCTGGGTAGACTCATACTCCCTTCGTCCGGAAATACGTTTCATCAAAATGGATAAATCTCTTTAGTTCTAGATACATCTCTTTTTATCCATTTTAATGGCAAGTATTTTCGGACGGAGGGAGTATGTCGCACACCACAAAATAGAATTAGTGACTTTCACCCCAATTCACGAGGTTACTACCTTGTGCACCCCTAGCCAGCATGATACACTGCATGCACCTAGAGCTACCTGGGCCCACAGCATGCACCACTACACGTACGTGTCCACAAAACGAACTAACCCATAATCAAATTTTTTTCCAAAACAATTTAGTTATTTTTATAATGGCTTGAAAATAGCAAGGTTTCTGTTAAATAATAATTACCTTAATTACAATAAGGTCCTTTTTTGTCCCTCTCAAAGGGGTGCATTCCATTTTGTAACCACACAAAATTCCTACCTTCCATCAAAAAAAAGAATTCTTCTCTCACGATCACGACGGCCTCACCCTATAATCTAGGAGTCGATCCAATCTCCCCACGGGGGCCAAGTTGCATGCATTAGATATTTTTTGTTGGTTGCAAATTTCTCCCCAAAACGGTTTATTATGAGAAAATCACCTTATATTTTTTTTTACTTCCAAAGACATGTGGCGACAAAAGCATGGAACAAAATCGTAGGAGGCACGGTTGGATACGTGCACATGTTGTCTTTTTCTACTACAACTGGACTTGTTGGCAAATTGCATGTGCACGTGTCATGTTTCAATTTATCTTGAAAAGTATGTTGTACACATTTACATAGGCAATTGAATTATTGTTTTCATATCTTAATAATCCCTAAATATTGACCACGTGACACATGTGGTAAGCAATCCAAACAATTCAAAAAAATCCCTAAATATTGAATTTAAGCATGCACCTAGAAATTATGAGTCATAGAACCAACATCTCTTTCGTACAGATTAAGGTACTTCCACATTAAACCTAATACTACAAATTCAAATGATCAACTTAATACATTAACAGCACATAGGGATGTAGCCCAGGAATCCAACGAGTAGAGAGAAAAGGAGGAACAAAAGCTGGAAGAAGAAGGATCAGCCAGCAGCAACGCCATCAGCCTCCTAGCCTCACAACTCCAGGTCTTCAGCCTTATGAACTCTAGTTTTCTTTCCTGCAAAACACGAATGGCAAAGTTGCTGTTACAGATTAGGAATTAGTAAAAATTACAGTTAAGCTGAAACAGTTATAATGACTAGCAGTGTTGACATGATGGTTACAACAAGCAAATAAAACCAAGCTCACAAGTTGCAACTTACTTTTAACATAAACAATTATATTAACATGACCACTTTAGAGCAAGATTTTACCATGCAACATAAACTTGTCATAGCAACAAAAGGCATGGCATGAAAGTATTGACAACATAATGCAAATAATTTTTAGGAAGCATGGCCATAGGAGTTATATTTTCAGTGGCAACCTTCAAGCAAAGTTGCATAGTTTTATAACAGAAAGGGCTACTGTTATTGGTAGAGGCACACTGAGGTTGGCTAGCCATCGAGGATGACCAGGTGGGCCAGCGGCCACATGGCTGGGAGCGTTTGTGTGTGTGACTGCCGTGGGACCCGGATGTCAGTGGCTTACTCTGAAAACAAAAGCGGGGTTTATAGTTTAGTGGGAACCATCAAGCAAATTCGCAAAGTTTTATAGCTGACAGATTTATACTTGCTGAGATGCACAGAGTAAAATGATGGCATGTTGGAGGCAATAAATAAATATGCTAGATGGCTTGTCATGGCATCTAATTGCACAGAGTGCTAGTACAAATCATGGAGAACAAGACATACAACATGAGCATCTCCATAAGAGCTGGTAGCTCTACCAAAAAGCAATCAACAACTCAAAAAAAGGTTCAAATATAGTATCAATCACTTAATAATAGAAAGACATATAACAAATTTTTGGAGTAGAAGTACTGGTGAACATCAAATTCTACCACTACAACAGTACAAATTTAGCCTAGGGTTCATATACATCATAATCACTACCACCACAACTGTAAGCACGAGCAGTAGGAAGATTAGGAGTGGGGAAGCTTACTCTAAAAAACAGTACCGCTGCCATTCGGACGAGGGGAGCGGAGAGGGAAGCATGGAGAACGGCGGGGAAGCAAGGTTGCCACCACTGTCCTCCTGCTCTTGCGCTTCGAAGTCTCCGGTGACTCTGTTGGAAGCTGCACAATCTGCAACGACACCTCGTGCACGGTGGCTTCCTGATCCAGCGGATGCTCTACCCTGGATCCTAACGCCCACCACCTATGCCTGACCCACGGGTTGGATGAATCAGCCTGCTCCATCGCCCAGAGGAGGATCTCGATCTTGTTGATCGGTTGTGAGGACGGGGGCCAAAGCTTCTTCTTTTCTCTCTTCGACATTTCCTTCATGTTGGCCATCACCATCCAGCACATTTGCAGTGTGTTGTCAAACCAAGAAAGGATCTCGATCAACCTGGCCATCTTGCGCTGGTCGCTGCCGGCGATCTGCTTGATCTCCTGCTCCATCGAGAGGGGGTGGGGGTGGATGTGGATGTGGAAGAGGAGACGAGAAAAGTTGCGGCGGCGAGAAGGAGGAGATGGCTGCCGTGGATTTGGAATGCAGGAGAGGGAGGAGATGCCTGCGGTTGTGTAATGGTGATGGAAGAGGAGAGGACCCTGGCGGCGGCGGTTCTGGATTGGATGAGAGGGGCGGCGCGTGATTGTTGTTTTCCTATGACTTTTTTTAAGATAATTTTTCCTATGACTCAAATGCCATAGATTAAAACAGTTCCAAAAAAGCCCAACCACTATAAAACTTTGTATAATAAATATAGATAATTCGGGCCAACCAAAGCTCACAACATGACATATATAGTACGCTTACAACTTAAATAACACCAAGACAAATATAGATAGGTACTAGATTTTTTAGCTAAAAACGATAGATAGATAGATGGCCACGACTTCTGCACCAGGCTCCTCCTCGCTCCTCCTCCGGGCGCCCTTTACTGCTCCTCCGCGGTGTTGTTGATGGGGTACGGCAGAGTGTGCATGCGCTCCTCGGTGGGGAAGACGTTGTCGTAGTCCGTGAAGATGTTATGGGTGGTGAAAGCTATGAACTCGCAGCCACACCAGAACACGCGGCCGAGGAGGTAGAATCCGTCGAAGGGGTTGGTGAAGTGGGCAAGGATAGCAACCACAACCCCGTTGTGGATGACCTCCTCGACTCGGTACATCCTTAGAGATCCCCGAGGGAGGTGCCCATAGTCGGCCCCAAGGAAGAAGTCAGTGAACCCCCTTGCGCCCCTCCACCTTGACATCGCCCACACACGAAGGGTGCTCTCGACGTACACCCCGGCGGGGTAGAGCATCTCCGGGATGGTGGGGGGAAGCGGTAGGTTGGCCTGGTGTACTGCAAGGCTGTGGCGGGCTGGTTCTTGGGGCTGTTTGTGGTGAAGAAGAAGAAGGGCAGATGCAAAATGCAGGTGGGAAAAGATGGATGAAGGGTGTGATGGGAAGAGGAACATGATAGGTGGCTTAAATAGCCACCGTGGCAGTAATGGGGTCAAATGTGAACAAGGTTTCCACCCACCGCGGCATCGGGAGTGTACACGCGTGGGAAACTGTAGTGTGAATCTAAATGCGAAGTTTAAGTGCTGACCTATGTTCCGTCGGTCGGGTCAAGCGGGGACGGCTCTGCGGCGCGTGCTCCTTCGCGTATGTGCATGCATGCAACGTAGGTTGAAGTGGGCGCATGCATGCAGCCGCATGCAACGTAGGCTCGCTCGAGCGCATGCAACGGCGGCGAACATCGCTCGGTCCAACGGGTGGGCTTCTTTACACAGCCCAACAACGCGCATGCATGGCAGCCCACCCTCGAGCGCGGAAAAAAAAACAGGCACAGAAAAAAACGTAATTATTATATGATTTATCGACGTGACAGCCATAGAAAATCCTTACAACGTCAAAAAGCTATGAAACTTGGCAAGGATGCTAGTCATGTTGGTACAAGGTTGTTGGTCCACTTCAAGGATGTCGACAAAAACATGCTTCAAGACGGACCCTTCCCGTCCTACCCGAAAGGCCAGGATGTAAGTCCAATGAGATCAACACTTGTTCATGTTTGCCAATGTGGCACTGACCGTCGAAGGAGATAAAGATTGATACTTGTTCATGTGGGCCCATATTTTTTTACATTTGGTGTCGACAGAACACAAAAAATAAACATGACTATATGCTTTTAGGTCTTCACCCTCCCCAATTTGTTGGCCAACTCAGCAGGTTTTACCTTAAGATGCCACCTCTTTCTGTAAGCTACAATTGCTGTGGTTTTGGAAAGCTGGTTCTCTTTCCTGCAGAACGGGCATTTATAGCGACCGTTACGCCGGTACACAATCTTTGCAGCCATGAGCCACTTGTAGATTTTCTTTCTGAAAGCCTCCCTCAGCTGTAGGTAGTTCTCCTATTCTTCCAAATCTGCAATCTGGTATTAGAAGAAAAAAATCTCATGCCAGCGAATTGTACATTATATCAAAGGCAGGCGTAAATGGATTGTGTTTTTCTTTGTATTCGTTTTCTAAAACTTTGGTTATATGAAAGACAGGCATAAAATGGAATACAAATGATCTATTCATCTAAATTTGCAAACCCTGGGACTGATAACCGTACGATTAATAAAAAAGCAAACAGTAGGATTGTCTCTACGAATAGCGAGGAATAACAAGACAACAATTTCTAGGGTTAACTTCGAGAAGGAAAATTCTAGGGTTAATCTCTGCAGACACTAACCGATTCCTCCTTGTTGGTGCTGTGTTGGACCAGCTGCGGCTGCGAATCGGCGGTGATGACGTCCTTGTCGACCAGTTCCTTCATGGGGTCCACATCTGCCGCACGAAGCGCACCAGCCACGCCCCCTCCGCCGGCAGGTAGGATCATCCTCGCCGGCAAGAATGTGGGCTTTTTGGCGGGGGCGAGTGCTACCTCTTGAGCACTGCGTTGGTTTTTCCCTTGAAGAGGAAAGGGTGATGCAGTAAAGTAGCGTAAGTATTTCCCTCAGTTTTTTAGAACCAAGGTATCAATCCATTAGGAGACCACGCTCAAGTCCCTCGTACCTACACAAACAAATAAGAACCTTGCAACCAACGCGATAAAGGGGTTGTCAATCCCTTCACGACCACTTGCGAAACTGAGATCTAATAGCGATGATAAGACAATATTTTTGGTATTTTTATGATAAAGATTAAAAGTAAAGATTGGAAAATAAACGGTAATAGAAATCGCTAGTTGACGGGAGATTAATATGATGGAAAATAGACCCGGGGGCCATAGGTTTCACTAGTGGCTTCTCTCAAGATAGCATAAGTATTACGGTGGGTGAACAAATTACTGTCGAGCAATTGATAGAATTGAGCATAGTTATGAGAATATCTAGGTATGATCATGTATATAGGCATCATGGGGCTGTTTGGTTGGAGGCCTGTGCATCATGCCTGAGAAAAAAATGCTGCCTGAGTGCTCCCTGAGTTGGTGGACAAATTTGCCTGGTCAGGCGAGTCCGGCACAACGTGTTTGGTTTGTGCCCTTGTCTGGCATCCTATATTTTAATGCTTAAATATTGTTGACGGTTGTTTATCACTGCCAGGCAGCGGCTGCCGCGCCTCAGGCGTAGGACAAAGGTGGCCTGAGCCAGGCTAAGCACCGTGCCTGAGCTAAGCATTGTACCTTCTTCTATATTTTATATCTAGTCCAGGCTAATTGCACTGCTAGGCACCTCCATGTCAGGCATGTATTTCTTTCCTCAGGCACAAACCAAACAAGTATCAGGCATGCTTCAGGGACAGTTCAGGTCAGGCACGTAGCGGTGTGGACACCAACCAAACATCCCCCATGTCCGTGACAAGTAGACCGACTCCTGCCTGCATCTATTACTATTACTCCACACATCGACCGCTATCCAGCATGCATCTAGAGTATTAAGTTCATAAGAACAGAGTAACGCTTTAAGCAAGATGACATGATGTAGAGGGATAAACTCATGCAATATGATATAAACCCCATCTTTTTATCCTCGATGGAAACAATACAATACGTGTGGTTTCCCCTACTGTCACTGGGATCGAGCACCGCAAGATTGAACCCAAAGCTAAGCACTTCTCCCATTGCAAGAAAGATCAATCTAGTAGGCCAAACCAAACTGATAATTCGAAGAGACTTGCAAAGATAACCAATCATACATAAAAGAATTCAGAGAAGATTCAAATATTGTTCATAAATAATCTGGATCATAAACCCACAATTCATCGGATCTCGACAAACACACCGCAAAAGAAGATTACATCATATAGATCTCCAAGAGAGTCGAGGAGAACTTTGTATTGAGATCCAAAGAGAGAGAAGAAGCCATCTAGCTAATAATTATGGACCCGAAGGTCTGAGGTAAACTACTCACACATCATTAGAGAGGCTATGGTGTTGATGTAGAAGCCCTCCGTGATCAATGCCCCCTCCGACGGAGCACCGGAAAAGGCCCCAAGATGGGATCTCACGGGTACAGAAGGTTGCGGCGGTGGAATTAGGTTTTCATCGTGCTCCCCGATGGTTTGGGGGTACGTAGGTATATATAGGAGGAAGAAGTAGGTCAGTGGAGCCACGAGGGGTCCACGAGGGTGGAGGGCGCGCCCCCTGCCTCGTGGCTTTCTCGTTGGTTGCTTGACGTCCACTCCAAGTCCTCTGGATCACGTTTGTTCAGAAAATCATGTTCTCGAAGGTTTCATTCCGTTTGGACTCCGTTTGATATTCCTTTCCTTCGAAACACTAAAATAGGCAAAAAAAACAGCAATTTGGGTTGGGCCTCTGGTTAATAGGTTAGTCCCAAAAATAATATAAAGGTGTATAAATAAGCCCATTAAACATCCAAAACAGAATATATAATAGCATGGAACAATAAAAAATTATAGATACGTTGGAGACGTATCAAGCATCCCCAAGCTTAATTCCTGCTCGTCCTCGAGTAGGTAAATGATAAAAACAGAATTTTTGATGTGGAATGCTTCTTAGCATGATTTTTAATGTAATTCTTTTTATTGTGGCATGAATATTTAGACCCAAAAGATTCAAGATAAAATTTTAATGTTGGCATAAAACAATAATACTTCAAACATGCTAATCAAGCAATTATGTCTTATCAAAATAACATAGCCAAAGAAAGCTTATTCCTACAAAATCATATAGTTAGGCCATGCTTCAATTTCGTCACACAAAACGTTCTCATCATGCATAACCCCGATGAGAAGCCGAGCAATTGGTTCATACTTTTTAACGCGCTTCAGCCTTTTCAACCCTTACACAATACATGAGCGCAAGCCATGGATATAGCACTATGGGTGGAATAAAGTATAATGATGGGGGTTATGTGAGAAGACAAAAAGGTAGAAAGTCTCACATTGACGCGGCTAATCAATAGGCTATGGAGAAGCCCATCAATTGATGTCAATGAGAGGAGTAGGTATTGCCATGCAACGGATGCACTAGAGCTATAAATATATGAAAGCTCAACAAAAGAAACTAAGTGGGTGTCCAACTTGCTTGCTCACGAAGACCTAGGGCATTTTGAGGAAGCCCATCATTGGAATATACAAGACAAGTTCTATAATGAAAAATTCCCACTAGTATATGAAAGTGACCACATAGGAGACTCTCTATCATGAAGATCACGGTGCTACTTTGAAGCACAAGTGTGGAAAAAGGATAGTAACATTGTCCCTTCTCTCTTTTTCTCTCATTTTTTGGGCCTTATCTTTTTTTCTTTGGCCTCTTCTCCTTCTTTTTTTATTTAGTCCAGAATCTCATCCCGACTTGTGGGGGAATCATAGTCTCCATCATCTTTTCCTCACATGGGACAATGCTCTAATAATGATGATCATCACACTTTTATTTACTTACAACTCAAGAATTACAACTCAATACTTAGAATAAATTATGACTCTATGTGAATGCCTCCGGCGGTGTACCGGGATATGCAATGAATCAAGAGTGACATGTATGAAAAAATTACGAATGGTGGCTTAGCCACAAATACGATGTCAACTACATGATCATGCAAAGCAATATCACAATGATGGAGTGTGTCATAATAAACGGAACGGTGGAAAGTTGCATGGCAATATATCTTGGAGTGGCTATGGAAATGCCATGATAGGTAGGTATGGTGGCTGTTTTGAGGAAGATATAAGGAGGTTTATGTGTGATAGAGCGTATCACATCACGGGGTTTGGATGCACCGGCGAAGTTTGCACCAACTCTCAAGGCGAGAAAGGGCAATGCACGGTACCGTAGAGGCTAGAAAATTGTGGAAGGTTGAGAGTGTGTATAATCCATGGACTCACATTAGTCATAAAGAACTCATATACTTATTGCAAAAGTTTATTAGCCCTCGAAGCAAAGTACTACTACGCATGCCCCTAGAGGGATAGATTGGTAGGAAAAGACCATCGCTCGTCCCCGACCGCCACTCATAAGGAAAGCAATAAAAGAACACCTTATATGTCAAAATTGTCACACAACTTTTACCATACGTGCATGCTATGGGACTTGCCAACCTTAACACAAGTATTTCTCAATTTCGCAATTACCCAACTAGCACACTCTAATATTACCACCTTTATATCTCAAAACACTTATCAAGTATCAAACTTCTCATGATATTCAATGAACTCAATATGGAAGATTAATTTCACAATTAAAGCAAATTACCATGCTATTTAAGACTCTCAAAATAATATAAGTGAAGCTTGAGAGATCAATAATTTCTATAAAATAAAAACCACCACCGTGCTCTAAAAGGTATAAGTGAAGCACTAGAGCAAAAACTATATAGCTCAAAAGATATAAGTGAAGCACATAGAGTATTCTAACAAATTCCGAATCATGTGTGTCTCTCTCAAAAGGTGTGTACAGCAAGGATGATTGTGGTAAACTAAAAAGCAAAGACTCAAATCATACAAGACGCTCCAAGCAAAACACATATCATGTGGTGAATAAAAATATAGCCCCAAGTAAAGTTACCGATAGATGAAAACGAAAGAGGGGATGCCTTCCGGGGCATCCCCAAGCTTAGGCTTTTGGTTGTCCTTGAATTTTACCTTGGGGTGCCTTGGGCATCCCCAAGCTTAGGCTCTTACCAATCCTTGTTCCATAGTCCATCAAATCTTTACCCAAAACTTGAAAACTTCACAACACAAAACTTAACAGAAAATCTCGTGAGCTCCGTTAGTGAAAGAAAACAAAACACCACTTCAAAGTACTGTAATGAACTCATTCTTTATTTATATTGGTGTTAAACCTACTGTATTCCAACTTCTCTATGGTTTATAAGCTCTTTTACTAGCCATAGATTCATCAAAATAAGCAAACGCGAAAAACAGAATCTGTCAAAAACAGAACGGTCTATAGTAATCTGTATCTAACGCAAACTTCTGGAACTCAGAAAAATCTACCAAAATAGGACGACCTATATAATTTTTTATTGATCTACTGCAGTTGGAATCACGTTCTAGTGATTTTAAACAATTGTTTTCGTGAACAGAAAGTTTCTGGAATTTTTAGCAAGATCAAATAACTATCATCCAAAAAGATCCTATAGGTTTAACTTGGCACAAACACTAATTAAAAGATAAAAAATCTAACCAGAGGCTAGATAAAATATTTATTTCTAAACAGCAAGGAAAAACATTGGGTTGTCTCCCAACAAGCGCTTTTCTTTAAAGCCTTTTAGCTAGGCATAAAAGCGAGGATAGATCTAGGTATTGCCATCCTTGGCAGGCAATCCATAAGTGGCTCTCATAATAGATTCATATGGTAATTTAATTTTCTTTCTAGGAAAGTGTTCCATGCCTTTCCTTAACGGAAATTGGAATCTAATATTCCCTTCCTTCATATCAATAATTGCACCAACCGTTCTAAGGAAAGGTCTACCAAGAATAATAGGACATGAAGGATTGCAATCTATATCAAGAACAATAAAATCTACAGGCACATAATTCCTATTTGCAACAATAAGAACATCATTAATTCTTCCCATAGGTTTCTTAATAGTGGAATCCGCAAGGTGTAAGTTTGAAGAACAATCATCAAATTCACGAAAACCTAACAAATAACACAAAGTTTTTGGAATCGTGGGAACACAAGCACCCAAATCACACAAAGCATAGCATTCATGATCTTTAATTTTAATTTTAATTGTAGGTTCCCATTCATCATAAAGTTTTCTAGGGATAGAAACTTCCAACTCAAGTTTTTCTTCATAAGATTGCATCAAAGCATCAATGATATGTGTAGTAAAAGCTTTATTCTAACTGTAAGCATGAGGAGAATTTGGCACAGATTGCAACAAGGAAATACAATCTATCAAAGAGCAATTATCATAATTAAATTCCTTGCAATCCAAGATAGTGGGTTCATTGCTATCTAAAGTTTTGACCTCTTCAATCCTACTTTTACCAACTTTTGCATCAAGATCTAAAAACTTCGAATTTTTGGGACGCCTTCTAACTAAAGTTGACTCATCTCGAGCCCCATCATTATCAAGATTCATATTGCAAAACAAAGATTTAATAGGGGACAAATCAATTACTTTTAGATCTTCATCTTTATTCTCATAAAAAATTTCCGGCTTGGCTGCCATCTTATTAACTAAGGTGGCCTGCTTATCCGAAATTTCAGCAATTAATTTTTCAAAATGAGCAATTTGAGATTTCAAACCATAAAATTCCTTAGACATGTCATCAAGTTCTTTATTCATGTACTCCATAAAGCCTTTTTGTTCCTTGAGCTCGTTTCTAAAGAAATTATTATGCTCAAATTGTGAAGTCATAAAGCTTCTGACATTGCTTTCAATCTCTTCCAACCTTTTAAGGTGAAGATCACCAAATCTAGGCAGGGCCATAAGGGCAACAAGCAACAAGAAGCAAGCGAAAAAAAGGAGGCGAACGAAGAGAGAAGGCGAATAAAACGGCAAGGGTGAAGTGGGGGAGAGGAAAACGAGAGGCAAATGGCAAATAATGTAATGCGAGGGATAAGAGTTTGTGATGAGTACTTGGTATGTCTTGACTTGTGCGTAGACTCCCCGGCAACGGCGCCAGAAATCCTTCTTGCTACCTCTTGAGCACTCCGTTGGTTTTTTCCTTGAAGAGGAAAGGGTGATGCAATAAAGTAGCGTAAGTATTTCCCTAAGTTTTTGAGAACCAAGGTATCGATCCAGTAGGAGACCACGCTCAAGTCCCTCGTACCTACACAAACAAATAAGAACCTTGCAACCAACGCGATAAAGGGGTTGTCAATCCCTTCACGGCCACTTGCAAAAGTGAGATATAATAGAGATGATAAGATAATATTTTTGGTATTTTTATGATAAAGATTAAAAGAAAAGATTGCAAAATAAACGTTAATAGAAATCGCTAGTTGACGGGAGATTAATATGATGGAAAATAGACCCGGGGCCATAGGTTTCACCAGTGGCTTCTCTCAAGATAGCATAAGTATTACGGTGGGTGAACAAATTATTGTCGAGCAATTGATAGAATTGAGCATAGTTATGAGAATATCTAGGTATGATCATGTATATAGGCATCATGGGGCTGTTTGGTTGGAGGCCTGTGCATCATGCCTGAGAAAAACTATTACTCCACACATGTCCGTGACAAGTAGACCGACTACTGCCCCCATGTCCGTGACAAGTAGACCGACTCCTGCCTGCATCTACTACTATTACTCCACACATCGACCGCTATCCAGCATGCATCTAGAGTATTAGGTTCATAAGAACAGAGTAATGCTTTAAGCAAGATGACATGATGTAGAGGGATAAACTCATGCAATATGATATAAAACCCATCTTTTTATCCTCTATGGCAACAATACAATACGTGTCGTTTCCCCTACTGTCACTAGGATCGAGCACCGCAAGATTGAACCCAAAGCTAAGCACTTCTCCCATTGCAAGGAAGATCAATCTAGTAGGCCAAACCAAACTGATAATTCAAAGAGACTTGCAAAGATAACCAATCATACATAAAAGAATTCAGAGAAGATTCAAATATTATTCATAGATAATCTGGATCATAAACCCACAATTCATCGGATCTCGACAAACACACCGCAAAAGAAGATTACATCGAATAGATCTCCAAGAGAATCGAGGAGAACTTTGTATTGAGATCCAAAGAGAGAGAAGAAGCCATCTAGCTAATAACTATGGACCCGAAAGTCTGAGGTAAACTACTCACACATCATCGGAGAGGCTATGGTGCTGATGTAGAAGCCCTCCATGATCAATGCCCCCTCGGGCGAAGCACCAGAAAAGGCCCCAAGATGGGATCTCACGGGTACAAAAGGTTGCGGCGGTGGAATTAGGTTTTCGTCGTGCTCCCCGATGGTTTGGGGGTACGTAGGTATATATAGGAGGAAGAAGTAGGTCGGTGGAGCCACGAGGGGCCAACGAGGGTGGAGGGCGTGCCCAGGGGGTAGGCGCGCCCCCTGCCTCGTGGCTTCCTTGTTGGTTGCTTGACGTCCACTCCAAGTCCCCTGGATCACGTTTGTTCAGAAAATCACGTTCCCGAAGGTTTCATTCCGTTTGGACTCCATTTGATATTCCTTTCCTTCGACACACTGAAATAGGCAAAAAATAACAATTTGGGCTGGGCCTCCGGTTAATAGGTTAGTCCCAAAAATAATATAAAAGTGTATAAATAAGCCCGTTAAACATCCAAAACAGAATATATAATTGCAGGGAACAATCAAAAATTATAGATACGTTGGAGACGTATCAGCGGGTAGTGGGCGGCGACGAAGACGTGGGTGGATAGGCAGAGGCGATCGAACGCTGGAGGCGGGAGCGAGATTTGGGGAGTGAAAATTGCATTTGTTTGGGAGAGAGAGGTCAAGGCCGCGCACAATTCGCCACTTTTGAAATTTAGGTAGAAACATGCACGTATACGGCATCATGCACACCCAGTGATTTGCCCGAACCAACCAATCAACCAAGCAAGCAAAAGAAAAAGTGCACAATGTCGGTCCACAAACGTGGCAACATAAACCGAACACCAAAATAGGGTGTTAAAAAAAGAACACCAAAATAGGAGGGACATTTTTTTGTTCTGCGCAGTACTACTAAATAATAGAAGGGAGAACTACTGAAAAAAAATACTAGAAGGGACAGTTGGCACATTTAATTTCACATGGCATCTAGATTTTTTGTTCATCGCTAGCTATCTTGTACCGATTAGGTAAAATGAATGGATAATTATTAAACCCTAGCTATTGTCAAGGTTTATCGGTGTGTGTCTACATGGCCAAGTGTGCTTGCACGGTGTGGGTCCAGGTGAGTGTGATGCACGGGACGGGCCTTTGTGGTTAGGGCCCACATCAAGCGGCACCGAATTTTGAGGAAAGTGAAGGAACGAGCCCCGCACACCGTCCGCATGTCGGACTTGTTCCCTCCCATTCGCTAGATCCAACATGCGATATGGCCTCGTTTACACTTAGCCCGCGTGATGGTTTATGCATGCCCCTCTCGGTGTTTGACCATACCCTTCATGGCTCATATGATGAGACCACGCCAGGCCGCGTGATGCACCGCCTAGGCACAAACCGGACGCGTTACCTATCGGTAGCTAGATCCAAACCATTCTCCCCCGCTGTTTAGACCCAAGTTGAGTAGCACCTAGACACATGATGCGCGACACTTGTGCCAGCCCCCGAACCATGCATCCCCGCCGTGTAGACTCATACATGGCCATGTGTGCATGCATGTTGTGGTTCCAGCTGAGTGCGATGCACGGGAAGGTCCTTGGTTACAAGTACTACCATCGCGCGGCAACGAGATTTCAGGCAAATGAAGGAATGGGCCCCGCACTCCCTTCACAGGACGGACGCATTCCCACTCTGTGGCTTGATCCGGCATGGGATATGGCCCCGGTTGCCCACAGCCTATGTGAGGGCCTACGCTTGCCGCTCTCGATGTTTTACCACACCCTCTAGGGGTCGTATGATTACACTTGCGCCAGGTCCCATGAATTTTCGGCCCCTCGCAAATTTGCATGGATTATAACGGCAGCTAATGAGCATCATAGCCACGGTGTCGAGGCCACCCCTCCCTTTGGTACCATATGGTGCATATATGGACCAAAGAGCTTAACATGGGGCTTTCATCCCAATCCTTGCTATGATTTCATGTGGCCGCCGTACATCTTGAGCTTTCGAGGTTACAACCCTAGAAATGCGGTAAATGTCCCGAATATGGGAGGGAGGGGGCGGGGAGGGGGACGAGAAAGGCCACGCAATAAACTATCCCCATAATTTATGTTTGTTTTATTTGGCAAGACAAAGAAGTTTTTTTGAATAAGGATTTTTAGCATGTTTTAATAAGGATTTTTAGCATGTTTTAATAAGGATTTTAAAATTTCACATTATAAGGTGCTTATTTTTTCCTAAAACAAAGGTGTTGTAAACGCACAAAGCTCCTCATTGAGCCTCTCACCATCACGTTCATGTTGAACTCACCCTAAAATCAAGGAGAGGTAGATCGAATCTCCCCACGGGGGGCAACCTCCACCTAGTAGCTAAATACGGTTAGTTGAGAATTTCTCCCCATGTTGTTTTTTGAGGCAAAATCACATTCTTCTTTTTTCCTCCAATATTGTGGCGAAATAGATGGAAGAAAAATCATGGGAGGCACGGTGGAATGAGTGCACCTGTTTTTCCCCTCCAAAAGTGCACTAGTTGCCATATTGCATGTGGACGTGTCACCTGTACAAACAATTGAAATGTCATTTTTATTTTGTTAACAATTCCTAAATATTGAATTTCAGCATGCACCTACCCCATGGCGGTTAGGTCAAATTTGTCTTATCCAAGCTCCGCCAGCAACCGTGCAGATTCTTGTACCATGCATGTGCTGCTCCGGGCCTTCGGCGTCCGGTACCTGACAGGGGAATCTGGATGTGATGCAATACAATTCATATTGACCCATATCATGCACCCTTAGCCAACCAGGCCGACAACATGCACCGCTAGCCACCTTGATCTAGACCATGCGGTAGTGTCCACGATGGGCAAAGATGCTCAGCTGGACATGTTTGCTGGCACTAGTGCATGATGCCCAATCTCGGTGTGCAAGATGGGTAGCCATGTGTCGCTTTGACATGCTTGGCATATGGAGGGAGGGACTTGTTGGAGAACTAACGAACCGAGGTGGGGTCAAGGGTGGATGGATGGTGTGGGTCAACTTGGCTAAAGGGGAACGGTTTGAGGCCATTTGAACAATGTATGCCATGGCTATGGTCATGAGCTAGCTCACTTGCCTTACCACGAAATTTTACATAAGGGGACAGTGTAAACTTAAAAAATTTGAGTTTTATTTTTGGATATCCTGTTTGTTACATCTATGGCATCGTGTACAACAAATTTGGGGTTATTTTGGAGATGGTCAAAAAACTCACTTCATTACACACGGACCGTTTGGTCACACTTAAGTGAGTTTTTCTAACAAGGTGGTTTTTTCGACCACATCCAAATCACCTGAAATTTTGTACATGTGATCTCTTTCATTAAAATAGATAGAATATGAAAGTTTTCCATTTTTTTAGAATTTTATATAATTTATAGTGGTTCAATGAAACTCAGGTACATACCTCTGACTTTACCTTAAGGGGATAGTGTAAACTTCATTATTGTTGAATTTTCTTTGATAATCATGTTTATTACATGTATGTGACAATTAAAAAAAGGGTGATTTGGAGATGGTCCAATCATAAACATGTGACCATATACAAAACAAAAGGCCCACCTCTAACAGGAGATTTCAGACCCCACGGCCTACATACGACTAGAAACCCAACCATATGGGCCAGGATGCAGGCCCGAGGGATATTGATTTCTCCTGCTAGTATAGGCCCCAACAGGGCATACACAGAACTGGATAGGGAACATGTTGCTTCAGTGAGAGAGGCTCATGCAAATGGTCTCTCAACCGCGTATATAAGTAGGTGCGTGCGCGTCTCGCTTGGCGAGGTGGGACTAAACTCCCACCACCCGTCAGTTGCGCCCGGTGCGTCTCAGCGTTGGGCTGTCCCAGGCGAACCTCACCCGCGTGCTGGACCACGCGTCCCCGTAGATGGTTGGGCTGGCCCATCTTGTATGCATATCCTTTTTCTTTTTTGATTTTCACATATTCTCTTTCATTTATTATTATACAGTTCTAAAACAAAGGTGCTCCTGGGTACCAGCAAGTCTAGCATGAGGATTACCCTCTGGATGTAAATTGTTCCGTGACCGCCGATTTGGTCGGTCCCCAGTAATTGGAATGTAAGGTGTTCCACGTCAAAAAAAACAAAGGTTGTTGCTCTGCAGTATTTAAGTAATTTGCCGTCTGTGGATTAGAGACGGCAAAGACCTAAATACAGATGACAAAGATTTTGCCGTCAGGAAGCAGACGGCAAAGTCAGACGGCAATGATAAGTCGGCAAAGAATACTTTGCCGTCAGCATTTCATCGGGTAGACGGATTTTGCCGTCAGCCAACTACAGATTTGCCATTTGTCGCAAAAATAACAGACGGCAAAACCCTGTTCTTTACCGTCAGTCAAAACTTGTTCTTTGTTGTCATCAAGAGTAAAGTACAGACGGCAAAGATTGTTTTTCATAAAAAAAAAGTGAGTCCGAGCAGAGCATCTCGCCGGACACATGAACGTCAAACCAAGACAGCAGGTTCAGCTCACGTAGATTTTGGATTCAACACGGCGCCTTTCATTCATCGTAGGTGGAGTTACAGAGAAGTAAAAAAGATGTTATGAAAATTTACACAAAGGACCCTAGAAAGGAAAAATAAAAGCAATCAAGTCCTTCTCCACTACAGCAACATGGACTTCACCACCGGCCGTCCTTCTTTTGGCCGGAGACAAAACCACAGGGATTCCACTTCCACCGCCTTGCCCTGCCCACGCCGGCCCGCAGCACCAATGGGAGCCAAACGGAGGAGAAGCTATCCGCTATGCCCACGCCGGCCCGAAGAACCAACCGGAGCTGTTCCCCTGCCCGCAGCGGCCTCCCGCGCCGGTCGTGCCCATCTCGCGCCACACGCCCGCCGCCCGCTCGTGCGTCGCTCGCAGCGGCCTCCCGCGCTGGCCGCTCTGCCCGCAACAGCCATGTCCTGCTCGCGCCGCCCGCCCTTGGAGAAGCTGCAGCAGCCTCCCGCGCCGGCCGCTCTGCCCGCACCGGCCAAGCCCTGCTCGCGCCGCCCGCCCTGCTGGAGAAGCTGCAGCGGCCTCCCGCGCCGGCCGCTCTGCCAGCACCGGCCAAGCCCGTCTTGCGCCGCCCATCCCCGCTGGAGGAGTCGAAGCTGCCTCCCGCACCGGCCAAGCCCGGCTTGCGCCTCCAGTCCCCGCTGGAGGAGCCGAAGCGGCCTCCCGCGTCGGGCGCCCTGCCCACAAGAAGGGGAAGGAGGGAGCCGGAGGAGGCGGGGCAGAGGAAGGGGAGGACGAAGGTCTGCCGGCGGTGGAGGGTTTGCCGGCCGAAGGTCTGGCGGTGGCGGAGGGTTTGCCGGCTGGCGAGTGGATCGGCACGCGGGCGAGGTGGTGGGGGTGGGCTGCGTGCGTGCATCAGAGAGAGACAGATACGAGAGAGAGAGAGATTTGTGCGGGATAAGGGAGAGAGATCGTGCGGGATAAGGGAGAGAGAGCGTGGTGGGGTCGGGCGTGGGAGAGTGTTGGGTTGGGCTGCGATTGTGCCCGGGGATGTGCGCGTTGAGATGCTGCCACGTCATCGATCCGCGTGATGTGCTTTCTCTTTGCCGTATGCATTTTTTATTACAGACGGCAAAGAGCTCACTTTGCCGTCTGTAAAAAAAATATAGACGGCAAAGATCTTTGCCGTCTGCGTTTATATTACAGACGGCAAAGTGATCTCTTTGCCGTCTGTATTTTTTTGCAGACGGCAAAGTGAGCTCTTTGCCGTTTGTAGTTTTTTATAGACGGCAAAGTCTATTTTACCGTTACTTTTTCTTTGCCGTCTGTTGATGACGGCAAACCCTTTCTTTGCAGTCTTCCCCAACGAAATGCTGACGGCAAAGAAAGTACTGACGGCAAATCTTCTGTTTCTCGTAGTGTTGTAAACGCACAAAACTCCTTCTTCAGCCTCTCACCATCACGTTCACGTTGAACTCACCCTAAAATCAAGGACATGTCGATCTAATCTCCCCACGGGGGGCAACCTCCACGGAGTAGCTAAATATGGTTAATTGAGATTTTCGTCCCAAGTCGTTTTTTGAGGGGAAAATACATTTTTATTTTTTCCTCCAATATTTGTGGCGAAATACGTGGAACAAAAATCGTGGGAGGCACAGGGGCTACCTGTTTTTCCCTCCAAAAGTGCACCTTTTGCCAAAATGCATGTGAACGTGTCATATTCCACATTTTCCTTAAAACATGTTGTACACCTGCACAAACAATTGAATTGTCATTTTCATTTTGTTATCAATTCCTAAATCTTGAATTTTGGCATGCACCTATCCCATGGCGTCTCATCCAAGCTCCCACATCAACCGCACAGATTCTTCTACCATGCACATGTGCTACTCCGGCGTCTGATACAAGAGAGGGGAATCTTGATCCGATGTGATGCGATTCATGTCTACCCATAGCATGCACCGCTAGGCAACCGGGCCGACAACATGCACCGCTAGCCGCCTTGATCCAGACAATGGGCAAAGATGCTCAGCTGGACATGTTTGTTGGCACTAGTGCATGATGCGCCAATCTCGGTGTGCAAGACGTGTAGCCATGTGTCGTTTTAACATACTTGGCATACGGAGGGAAGGGACTCGTCAGAGATCCAACGAACCGATTCATGCATGGTGTGAATCCAGCTGTGTGTGATGCACTAGACGGGCCTTTTTGGATAGGGACCACATGAAGTGACAACGAATTTTAAGAAAATGAAGGAACGGGCCCCGCACTCCGTTTGCATGCCGAACTCGTTCCCTCCATTGGCTAGATCCAGCATGCGATATGGCATCATTTCCACTTAGCCCGCGTTAGGGCTTATGCGTGCCGCTCTCCGTGTTTGACCACACCCTTCATGGCTCATACGACGAGACCACGCCAGGCCCCGCGAAGTACCGCCTAGGCACAAACCAGACGCGTTACCTCTTGGTAGCTATATCCAAACCACATGCAGACCCGCCGTCTAGACCCACGTGTGGAGCATCCCGTAGACGTTTAGGCTCATACGTGGATATGCATCCTCTTGGTAGACGTTTAGACTCATGCATTACCTCTTGGTAGCTAGATCCAAACTGGACTCACACCACTTACGCCAGTCCCCGAACCATGCATCCCTTCCGTTTAGACTCATATGTGGACATGTGTGCATGCCTGTTGTGGGTCCAGTTGAGTGCGATGCAGGAGACAGGCCTTGGTTACTAGGTCTAACATCATGTGGCATCGAGATTTGAGGCAAATGAAGGAATGGGCCCCGCACTCCTTTCACAGGCCGGATGCATTCTCTCTCGATGGCTTGATCCGACATGCGATATGGTCCCGTTTGCACAAAGCCTATGTGAGGGCCAATGCATGCCGCTCTCGATGTTTTACCACACCCTCTAGGGGTTGTACGATGACACCACGCCAGGTCCGGTGAATTTTTAGACAAAAGGATTTTGCTTTGTGTTTTTTATTAGTAACATAGGGTTTTACTTTGTGACTGGTAAGCGGCCTGTGGACCTGTTTGGTTGTTTCTTTACGAACTGGACCCATGGGCCGTTATTTTCTGTGCTTGACACGGATAGGGTCCGTGTCATCACCCCCATTGCCCACACACCCCCGCCCCCCTCACCCCCACCCCCCCACAAACCACCCTGCCGCGACCCCGCCGCCTACTCGCCTGGCCGCTCTCGACGGTTGGAGCAGAAGAACGCGGAGTGAGATTGGGAGGCCGCAAGCAAGCACCTAGCGACTAGGTGAAGTGAGAAACCCTAACTTGTAATCTTCGACTTCTATGTTCCATGTTGTGTTGCCGTTTCGGGAGTTGGATATGGTTTTCAAAGTTAGAGATTAGATAGTTAGGATTTTTAAATCGGAGGTTAGATGGAAGGCGATGCAGAGATTGAAGGAAGTTTTCTACATCGGTGGCTTGCTGGGTATTTTTTTCTAGGGTTTCAGTATTCCAGGGTTTTCATAACAATGAACAAGTGCAGATGCGTAACACAATAGCAGAGAATTTCAGCAAACAGTCCTTTAAAAACTTAAAAAAATATTGGCCTTGTGCAGTGGCGAATCCAGGAAGAAACCAGAGGGTGGGCTCAAAACTTATAAGCTGGCCTAGTGGATTAAATTCCTTTTTAGGCCAAAATTAGGTTGGGTTTAGTAAGACGGCCATTAACTTGTAGTCCTAGATTGCAAGTCAACTAAACATTTCTTAGAATAATATTTACTGCAGTGTTTTTTTTGCAGAATATGAAATTTTGATCCAAATATTTGTATCTTTGTAGGGAAATAACAATAACCTCTTAATTCTGTTGCCCAAATTAGTTCATATTTTAAAGATTATAAATGTGAGGGCATACAATATATCAGAGTTTTTAGGAATTATTTTAATCTTTATTTTGTGTGCTTATGTAGTACTAGGAAAAAGTGAAGTAAGTTCATTTTCTCCAATATGACAAACAAGTGGCTAATTGAGTTGGTTACCCTGATGATCCTTGTCCGCCCAGAACAGATTTTCTTTTCTTTTTCAAGGAACATATTGTTGGGTGCGGATGTATGTAGATGGGTTGTATGTTGAAGGGGTGCGTGTGTACATTCGGGTGGGCCAAGTAACAGCAGTAGTAGGATTTGTGTTTTGATAGGACTTTCCTCAGAGATTACTGCTCAGTCTTAGACACTACCTCAGTGGTGCTGCAGAGGAGGAGGGGCCAATGCCGCGCCTCGATGCTCGGGGTGATCCCATGCTGCCGGTCGAGGATCAAGAGAAGGACATGTCTGAACAAGCTGTGGTGCGGCGGGCACGCGCTGCGTTGTGGGGTTGTGAGGAGTGGAGGGCGAGCCACCCGCTCAGTTCAATTGTATGATTGTTGATTACTGATGCAGTACCTTCGTTGATTATACTGTATGATTGTTTCCTAGTGTGTTTACATGCATAAGCCCTTTTCTTAAATTCTCATCCTTTGCTTTTCTTCATTTTATTTGGTTTACACAGGTGGTGTGCATAACCTGTCGACGGGACTGCAACAACCCCGATGCTGATGGGTTGACATTTACCATCAGGCTAGATGGGTACACTTCAGCTGTGGTATAAATAATCATGTCAATTTTTACTTGTATTGTGATTGTTCCCCTCTACTTTGAAGATTCACAAAATGTAGGAAATAAATAGCAATTAAATTCTACATCTACAGATCGTGCCATGCTACGCATGGCACCAGTTCAGCGCCATCCCAGACAGTTCATTGATTTTTCAAGCGAGAGGGAGCCGCACGTATGATTTTGGCATGTACAAAGGGAATTCAAGGGCGATCATCTATGGTGAAAACTGGTGCAGGTTTGTTGAAGACTTCGACCTGCGAGAAGGCGACCTTGTCTCCTTCGATTTGACTGAAGACATTCCTATGGTGTACTGCTGCAACCTGCCAAGGACATGCGGTCAAAACGAAGAGCGTAAAGATCCTCTAGAATTAGCTGTCATAACGAAGGGAATTAATCTGACTAAGCAAGAGGAGCGTAACCTACGTGACCTTTTGGCGATGAAGAAAGGTTATATAGGTGCATATTTTGTCCACCACTTCACCAAGTCGAATATATTAGGAAAGACGATGGTATGTTTTTGGTGTACTAGTATTTTCTATTTTGTATGCAATTTTCTTTGCTTTTTCATGGAGAGAAAGATTAATGATATGCTATTGTAGCTGAAACCAGTGAATACACTGATGTGTGTTTTTGCATATCCTTTTGTTTGCCATAACTGAAGGTCCTTATGTAATATATGTAGATGTAGCTGAAGAACCTTTTGTTTACTGCTCCTTCACATATTTGATAATTTTTCTTCCTATGATAGTGCATACAGAGATTACTGGTGAAAGTTGCCGATGCCCTGAAGACCCCAGGAGATGGGGAGATACCGGGAGATGGGGGAGATGGGCTTGCTGGCATTCGGCTGTGCAAGGACAGTTTCATGTCGGTCATGTACCACAAGTGTGATGATGGCCGCATCATCTTCGGCAAGGGATGGAGTCATTTTGTTGACAGTGAAGAGCTCAAGGTTCATAAAGCCATTCTTTTCAGTTTCAAGACCACCACCCGTGAAGATCTTCAGATCGAGGTGGTTATGAACATGCTGACCGACGAGCCACAAATGTAGCACGACAACGCAAGACTGCCCTTTACACTAGGTATACTGCGAAAACTATGTTGATAGCAGTTATGCATCTATGGGGTTACGTCTTGATTATGTCTTGGGTGATGATGACTATGAGAGGAGGACATGTTGCAGTTAGAGTAAATGCTAGGATTGGGCCCTATTCAGGACTCAAAATAGGGCTTACACAGGTGGTTGCTTTATTGGCTGCTGTTTCCCTGGCTATAATCATGAACGATGGTAATGCAAATGGAATCGTTAAGGGGGGTTTATTAATATTTTCAATCATGGAGTAAAGATGGTAGAACTACCTATGAGTGTTTGCGTAGGAGATGCGGGAAGGGCATCAGTTGTGTTCTTGACTCTTTGGTAATGCAGGAATAATGTGAGATTACAAAATAAATGGTATAGTGATCTTATGATTCTTGTTTAGCTAATTTGCTTGTGGATCATGGGAAGGTCTATATTACAGATGAAGGTGGTAAACAAAGAGGTGTTGATGTTGGGAGCAAAGAGGTGCTGATGGTCTATATGCGCAGGCTAGAGCATGTAGCAGGTGAATTGTACAATTCATCGCAAGTGTGGAGTTACAGGGTATTGCGGTGTCGCCTGCGCATCTCTCAGCTATATTTTCTGTCCTCTGTCGTAGTTTTAATTTTTCAACCTTCATGTTAAGTCTGGCTGGGCTTGCCACCATGTATGATTTGTGCTGCTAGTTGATTACTTTAGTTTCTAGCTGTAGTTTGTATTAGGGGCTTGAAAGACCATGTGGTTTCTGTTAATGGAAAATAAGAGGGGGCGACCCTTCTTTCCATTAAAAAATGAACTTTCTCTATGCAATTAAAAAATAAAATTTCTCTATTCAAACCCAGTTGAGAATAGTATTCATTATAAATCTGAAATAATCTTTTGTTAAAAATGGCTATCGCATTCTGTATCATAGCTAGCGAAACCGACAGAAAATAAACGTCTTAAGTATAATATCTCGTGAACGTGGATCACATCAGGCAAGACAGCTAGAATAAAGGATGATTCAACTTGCAGGAAATTTGAACTTACGACTTACTAGCAGTATAATAAAGTTTACAGACTATCAGCTAGATAAATAGAAGAAACATTTTAGGTTGATTCATTCTTGCTTCCGGACTTCTTTGACCGCCTAGATGGTTTGGCGAGATGCTGGCGCTGACTCTCGAACCCCTTCTGGAAGTTCACCAAGCGCCTGTATACATCATAGGTGGCATACGCGTCCATGGAAGCCTAATAGATGTTCTTCAAGGGCAAGGGCGCTTCTGCCCATATATGGTGGTCATCTTCTGTGATAGCATCCTTCATCTTGTTGTAGCTGTGGTGGATGATGGAACCAGCGTAGTCAGCCAAGCCATACTTTGGCTTAATTGTCACTGGATCAGGCACTCTCCACATATTCTGGATATCCACAAAGTTTCGTACCACCAGACCAACACGCTTGAGTTTTTTCTCGTCATTGTTGATGTCCACCCCAACAAAGGTGTACTCCTCGTCGAGCAGGAGGGCGGCAACGTAGATTCCAACGCATAACTGGACCACGACAGCCATCTATGTCGGACCACGAGGCCAGGTGAACTCCACATCCAGTGCAACTCTCTTCTGGTCGTCGTTCTGCAGCCAGTATTTGAATCTACCAATGCAGTACTCAGCACAGCTAGCCTTGTTCGTGTACAAAACTTTCGGTATTCCCATCTGCCCTAGCAGCATAATCTTTCTCGAATGCCATGTCGAAGGACTGTAATTGATGAAACCAGTATAAGACATGAAGCATGACAATAACATGATAACAATAAGCCGAGATGAACATGACGGCAGATAGTATAGTATTTCTGGCTCTATTGAAAGTTTATGTAAACAAGTGCATGAACAATTTAAACTAAACAAGTAGTCCCTCTGTAAAGAAACCACTAAAGTAGTGAACCAAAAGTTGTTATATTTCCTTGCAGAGGGAGTATATGCGAATTAACAATCAAAATTTATGCTCTTGAAATATTTATCTAAACAACTACATCAACAATCAATAATAAACATGTATCTGTGAATTGTTCATCGCCCATGCAGATGAAACTGTGTGTACAAACTAGAGAAGCAGGAGAAAAACAAGAAATTGACAAGACAACGGACTGGATGTTGCATGCAGATGAATCTGTGTGGAAAATTCTCATAAGGCAACGGACTACATGTTGCAGGTAGATGAATCTGTGTGCACAAAATAAAGAAGCGGGAGAACAAGAAATTGACGAGAAGAAGGCCATCGTATGTGCTGCTACTGGAGAACTACTAACAAAATTGACAGGAAGGAGAACTCACCGTTCGAGAAGCCAGATTGTTGGGAGAGTGGGCGACCCAGAGCAAGAGGGAATCGAGAGGACGCAGAGGTAGAGGAACCATTTTTGGAGAGTCGTGGCAGTGAGGACGAAGCGCCCTCGCGCATGCCCATCCTAAATAATTGGGACGGGGCTCGTCCCGCCTGTTGGAGTCCTCGCTTCCTTTCTCATGTTCACATTTAAAATGGGCTCATCCCATTGTAATAGGCCCATATAAGAAAGCACAAGAAGCCCAAACGCTTCACGATTGAGATTACTGATCTAAACTTGCTAAAAAAATCTCAAAATAAAAAAATAGCTAAAAAACATTACGTGATCTAAAACTACCTCTTCCTGAGATCCCAAATTCCCAATATTTCCTTGTGCTCGGTAGTTAGAGAATCCCCTATAAATAAAAATTACGTGATCTAAAACTACCTCTTCGTGAGATCCCAAATTCCCAATATTTCCTTGTGATCGGTTGTTAGAGAATCCCCTATAAATACAAAGCTTTTCACGGCATAGATCGTATACCCCACCCCACGCCTCCCACCCCACGCCTCCCATACCTAGCCTTCCATGACTACACCGAATTACCACCCCACGCTGCCCAAAGTAGCTCCCAGGTCGGTGAAGCTGACGGTGCCGTCATCTTCAAAGCCTGCGGCGGCGAATCCTGAGATGAAAGAGAAGGGCACGTCAGAGAAGCCGACGAAAGAGAAGGGCACGTCGGAGAAGCCGGCGAAGCAAAAGATGAAAGCGAACGGCAATGGAGCCGGTCGCCATCGAGAGAATCCTCCGGTAACGATCGAGATCCTTGTATTCTGTATACTCCCTCCTTCCCAAGTCTGCATGCAAACCCATTATTTACGGCGCACTTCCTTTTGATCTTGTTTAGTTACAGCCATAACGAACTATCCCTATTTCATCGAAGGGAGATGGGTGTGTCTAGAAAGAAAAGAAAAAAGGACAAAAAAAGGGCTTGCACGAATCTTAGCATAAAATCAATGACATAGGAATTAGATGTGCAATACTTAGAGCACATCTAGATGTGCTTTA